>NC_134795.1:9708229-9838229 GCF_046742065.1 Oratosquilla oratoria | reverse complement strand
CTTCCTCATAACAGGTGTACTTAGTAACTGTCATTGATATATAGCTTATGAGACATTTGATTAGTCTTCCTTATTGTCATAATTATGACCTCTCTTTTGGGGTTGGTACCCCAAGACAATACTCCAACATAATGTTTGTCTTCATTTGCTTTTGTAATGTCGCCTAGCAATTTGTGTTGTTAGATCAAGCACAATGCATATTGTTTCCATGTAATTTTTTTGCAATTGTAAGTGGCTACAGTGGGTCATGTGAATTTATTCATGGCAGCAATATGGCAGAGGTGATGTATGTTGATTGAACTATGCTCCAAGTGCAGCAGAGAAGGAATATGGCAGCTTGAATAAGATATTTGTTAGCTTGGGGTATTACATATAATCATTGCAGTATTGTTGTTAGGAGTACTGTGTTACAATTATTGTTATTATTTTATGATTCATGCTTGGTGCTGTGGCAGATTTTGGGTACTACAGTGTGCAATGCTTCTCATAGCTATACAGTTAAAATTATCTTCTGTTTATGACTATCAGTAATGTTTAATGTTATTGTAGATTACTACACCTATTTTTTTTAGTACAAATTTTAGTTTGTTATGGTTATGGTTGTGTTTGCTGTATTTATACATTTATTTTTATTGATTGATGTATATTTAATTTTAGCTGAACTTTCCTTATGCTTGAGATAAGTTTTTGACAAACTTACGTAATAACTATTTTGTTCGTATGCCAATAGGCACTGTATTTACCATTTGTACAGACAGACCTTGAGCAGATCAGTGACATAACAACAAAGGCTGTAAATTGTAATGACATAGTTGATATTGCCGTAAAAAAAAAAAAAGCTAGAAAGAATCTCTCTCTACCAGTTATCCATTCTTAGATATTTGAATACCATATTACAGTATGCTGCATAGGTGTTTGGAGTGTTTACTATAGTGGTCATGATTAAGATACAGAAACATAGCTACATGGCAAAATGTAAATCATTGTGCTTAGTTGGGTCTCTTGTCATAAAAATATGTATTTATCTAATTGTAATGTACAGGAAAAGACTACACTCATGGGGTCCTATCCTTTTGTCTCCATTGGCTTTATTTATTTATTTTATTATTATTATTATTATTATTATTTACTTTTTTTTTTTTTTTTTTCATCTTTCTTCAAAATTTGTGTAACTTTATGGAAAGCTCTTTCTGGATATCCTGTTGGCACTTTGTCTTTTTCAGTTTTTTTCCCATGACCTCTTGAAATTCTATCCCAAAAGAAGAGGTCTTCTCTATAGATTTTGTTCACCTTCCATTTTTCTGAATGCAGGAATCATGTTGCCTCTCTTCTTTCTTTTTACAAGAAAAGATCTAGTTTTTCTAATCTAAATTTATACAGTGTGTCTGGTAGGCTGGTGACCATTTTGGTTGCTATTCTTTGCATCCTTGTGATCAAAATGTATCATTTCGTGTAGAGACGACACTAGTACTGCATATTTCAATTTGGGGCAGATCAGGTTCTCAATGAATGTTTTCCTCATCTCTCCGTCCATAAAGTGAAGCTATTTTTATGTTCATCAAAAGATTACATATCTCAAATCTTGTATATTTATCAGGTGACAAATCAAGTAAACCATTGATGGCCTGATTTTAATTTTGCCCATTTCCAGTATCTTCCACTTTTTAGTGATGAGATTAATTTTTCACTCTTGGCTTCAGTTGTAAACTGTCTAGATTGTTTTGTATCAATATGCAGTCCTCATATATTCACCTCATAATCTTTGTATGTCTGCAAACAGATAAATGTAACTCATTTCATTTTCATAAATTAAGAAAGTGTGAAGGACCACTGATGGGTACTTGTATGCTATGGTCCTGCAAGTAGGGTGTCAGGGAGAATCATTCCCTGCCAATGATTTTCAAAACCTATCAGCATCCTACATTGGGAGATCCAACCTCCAGACTGTGCTCCATCAGTTTTTAGTGTATTTCCACCCTTTCTTTTACATAAGAAGAGCTGATAATAATTTAGCACTCCTTTCCTCTTACTACAAAAGTTGGTGACAGAAACATTCTCACAATACAGACAACAGTACAATATTTCTTTACTGAGAGATCATTAGTATCCTGCAACTCACATGGAAGCAATGTCATCTGTAAACAACAAATACCTCACCTCTCAATTCCTTCCATTCTCAGTTACCAGTACCAAACCCCTGCCACATCATCCCATCCATATTCACACTGGATAATCAGTGTGGGGCTGTAGGTCTTCAGTGAAATTTGAGGCAACATATTATTATCATGACCATGTACTAGAAATGCTGGTAGGGAATTAGATGTAAATTTGAATTGTAAGATTTGGAGGAAGTGGAGAGTTTAGTTGGGATTACATGTGGCAATAAATGGAGGCGTGTAGATAGAGGTTAATTATAGAGTAAAGGAAGCAATTAAATGTCGAGGGGCAATGAAAAGTATCGGGATAAATAGGTACCTGGGAATGAAAATTTTTATGTGAGTTTAAGAGCTTTTGTAAAATGGAGAAAGTAGATGAAAGTGGGTCTAGAATGTCACCTTAGTTGTCCAATATGAATATGAGTTAATGTGGCAGGGGTTTGGTGCTGGTAACTGAGGGTGGAAGGAAGTGAGAGGTAAGGTATTTATCGTTTATAGATGACATAGCTTCCATGTGAGTTGGAGTTTATGAGGGTATGTTAGATGACGAACCTAAAAGTAAATATGGGCAAAAATAACGTGATGAGATATACAGTTAGTGCAGACCATTTTGTTAACTTTTCGAGGAAGCATAATGGTCTGTGTTTTTCAGACCTGTGTGATCTTGTTCACAAAAAATGCGTGAGAAAGTGACTAACTTCAGCCATCCATCCACACAATAGCCACATGAGACAAAGCCGGTTAGTGTGTGACTGTCCTTCAGTGGATATATATATATATATATTATATATATATATATATATATATATATTTTACCTAGTTGTATTTTATGGGACGAGAGCTATGCTCGTAGTGACCCGTTTTCATATCTCTCTGCATCCAGTTTATTCTTAAAATTGTGTATAGTTTTGGCATTCACTATTTCTCCGTTCAGTTTGTTCCAGACATCAATCACTCTATGTGGGAAGCTATTCCTTTTCAGGTCTCTTCTATAAGTGTCCTTCTTTAGTTTCTTTTTGTGTCCTCTTGTTTCTCTTCTGTCCCACTTTAATAAGTCATATGTATCGAGGATTTCCATCCCTTTCATAATTCTGTAAATGGTCAGTAAATTACCTCTTTCTCTTCTCTGTTCCAGTGTTGACAGATGTAGTTTCTCCAATCTTTGATCATATGTCAGATTTGCCAGTGTAGGTGCCATTTTTGTTGCTGCTCTTTGGATTCTTTCCAATTTTCTTATGTTCTTCTTTGTGCTGGGTGCCCACAATGTTGTGATATATTCTAGTTTAGGCCTTATCAGTGTAACCACTACTTTTTTTAACCATCTCCTCATCTATGTAGTCAAAGGCCACTTTCATTGATCTTAGTAAGTTAAAAGTCTCTCCAAATAATTTGTTGACGTGTTTGTCAGGTGTCAAGTCGCTTAAGATGATTACTCCCAGTTCCCTTTCTGAATTTACTTTTTTGACTTCTTTGTTTCCAATTTTGTATTGACCAGATACTCTATTTTTGCTTTTTCCAAATTCTATTATGCTACCTTTCTTGATGTTGAAGCTCATCTCACATCTGACTTCATTCCCATATTTTGTTTAGGTCTTCTTGTAGCGATCTACAATCTTCTTCCGTTTTTACTCTCTTGAGTAATTTGACATTGTCAGCAACGAAGTTCATGTAACAATTTACTCCCTCGTCCATATCATTTATATATATGGCAAACATTAAAGGAGCCAATACAGAGCCTTGCAGGATGCCACTTTACACATCTTCCCAGTTCGAATTTTTGTCTCTAAGTACCGCTCTCATTTTTCTTCCAATTAAGAAGTCCTTAATCCATTCTAGCACCTTATCCTGTATTCCTCCTATTATTTCAAGATTTCTTATTGATTTTTTATGTGGTACCTTATCGAACGCCTTCTGCAAATCCAAGAAGGTGCAATCTACCCAGCCATCTCTTTCTTGTATTATCTCAAATAATCTCAAGTAAAAGCACATTTTTTTTATGTACACGATCTTCCACTTCTAAAGCCAAATTGTTTAGCGTTTATTATTTTATTTTCTTCCAAGTGTTTGGTCCATTTATTTCTGATGACTTTTTCACATATTTTGCTACTGTGCTTGTAAGGGATACCGGTCTGAAATTTGTAGGATCTTCCCTATTTCCTCCTTTGTATATTAGTACCATGTTTGCATCTTTCCAATCTTGCAGTACCTTTTCTTCTTTGAGTGAGGAGTCTATTATCTTGTATAGTTTGTCTATCAGTTCGTCTATACACTCGGTATCCAATTTGTAATTCTGTCTGGTCCATGTGATTTCCTGACATCTAGGTTTTTTATTTGATCTCTTATTTCTTTTTGTGTTACCTTAATTTCTTTCATTTTGGGTGATCTTTCTTGTTTTCTATCTTCCCAAAATTGTGAGCTCACAATGAAATGTCTGATCATGACTTCTGCCATTTCTGTATCATCTATATATTCTTTATCTCCTTCATGCAATTTCACTATTTCGTGTTTATCCTTTAGTTTTTCATTTATATATCTGTAAAAGAGTTTGGGTTGATCCTTATATTTGTCTATAATATCTTTTTCATAATTTCTGTTTTCTTTCTTGTGTATATTCACATATTTGTTCCAAAGTTTTATATGTTTGCCATTTGGATGTTTTTTTTTTTGTCTTTTTTCCATTTTTCCAGGCTTTGTCTCTAGCCTCGCTGCACCTTTTGTTATACCAACACTATATAAATCTCTTTTTGTTTCTTTTTTTGGTACATATTTGTCAATTCCTTCCTTGTACTTTTCTTTGAATATGTTCCATTTGTCTTCCATCTTTGTTTCCTCTCTGGAAAATTTGTCCCAGTTAGTGTTTTGGAAATTTTTTCTTAGTTTTTCAAAATCCGTTTAGTTGTACATTAATCTTCCTTCTTTATGCTCATCGTTTCTACCTACATTGTTCTGTTCTTTTAATTCAAACTCTATATATGGTCACTCTTTCCAGTTGGTGTTTTGTACTCCATTTTGTTCACAATATCTGGTTCAGAAGTTTAATATTAAGTCTAGTTTCAACGGTTCCTCATTGTCTCTATATCTAGTATTTTCCTTAACCCATTGAGTTAGGGTGTATTTGATGGTTATATCTAGTAGGATGTTACTCCAATGATCTTCTCCCCCTTTTACTATCATTTCTTCCCAGATTATGTCCTTTGCATTAAAATCGCCCATGATTACTATGTTTCCATCCTCTTATAGTAACTCATTTAGCACATTTATTGTGTCTTCCAGTAATTTAGAATGTTCGCTAGATGACCAAGCCTGTGTTTTTGGTGGTACATACACTACAACAAATTTTCTGCCTTTCATCCTTTTGTTTACAATTTTTATCTTAATTAATTCTACATTACCTTGGCCTTCAATAATCTTCGTCACATTTAGGCCCTTTTTGGTCACTATCATGACACCTCCCTGCTTTTCTGTTCTATTTTTCACCAAGTGGTTGTATAGACCTTGTCCCACTATGCTTGTTGATATATTTCCTTTCAGTTTTGTTTCCACAGTTCCCATGATGTCAGGTTTTTCCATTTCTAGATAGTCATTTAGTTCATTGATTCCAGAGATCATGCCGTTGATATTTGTGTATGCCACCTTTAATTTGATATTATCTTTCTTTTTTTGGTTTAAGTTTCCATTTTTTTGATGTACCATTTTTTTCAGTCTCAAAGTCCAGCACTCTCCTAAAAAACTTTTTTTTTTTTTTTCCGTCTGTTCTTTCCTCATTTCTGTCATTGGCTTCAATTCTGAGAGCTTTGTCTTTCTCTTCCTCATCACTCATTTCCTTTTGTATCCATGTTTGAATTTCTCGCTGTTTGCCAATTTAACTGGTTTTGTTAATATCTCCTCTGCTATCATTTGAGTTCTTAGTTTTATTTTCAGCGGTCTATGTTGTTTTTCTTTTGAATATTTGCCTATTCTGTGGATTTCATCAAAAAAAATTATCGAGATTTTGTCCTTCATCTTGTATTTCTTTCAAAATTTCCTTAGCTATTTCCTTTTCCTCCTTTTCTCTCTGGTATCTATACATATCATGTTTTTCCTGGATACCATGGACCACAATGCACTTACCTTTGTCATCTGTATCTCTCACCCAATTTTCCTTTTCTTTAATCACTTTTATGACTATTTCTTTTGTATTTTCCTCCATCCGTTTTTGTACTATTTCTCTAAATGATATTTTTTTATTTTCCTGTTCTAGTTTCCATTGTTTTCATTGATTTGTTATTTCAGTGAGGTCTATTTCTTTGACTTCCACCTTTCCTGTCACTGCTTGTAATTGTTCTTTGACCTTTTTCAATTCTTCATTTTTATTTTTGTCCTCATTTTTCATTCTTTCGTTTTCTCTTTTTAGGATTTCAATTTCGCTCTTTAGGTCACCTAATTCTTTGATCATTTGCTCATTACTCTTTCGCAATGTAATCAATTCTCTAAGAACTGCTCGATAATCCAATTTTAAGTCTATGATTTCTTCCATTAAATCATTTACTTCGCGATTCCTTAATGCATTACTATATCTAATATCTCTATGTCTAAGCTTTTGCCTATTTCGCTTTGGGTTTCTTTGAAACCCTGAAGAACTTTTATTTTCCCACCTTTGATTTTTCCTTGGTGTGTCAATGAGACAGTGTCTTTTGGGGATTACACCTCTCGGGCTTTCCACTATACTTACCTCTAGTCCTCTCTTTGTTGCTTCATTTGTTATTTTTCTTCTTTCGCTTTCTCCATTATGCCAAAACTATACCCACTTCAAGAACTGGAATACTGTACCAGTCACTTTGAGTACCATAGCTTACTCATTGCGTACAATAACAACAATAGGTTTCCTTCGTTTTCGGTGGTAAACTGCTAGATTGGTGTGCTCAGTGCAGCACTTTCTTTTGCTTCGGTGTCTTGAAAGTGAATGTGTGTGTGTGTGTGTGTTGTTACTCTGTTTCTTCATGTTTCCTTATGGTGTTCATTGACTTTTGGGGTGTGCCTTGCCTTTGCATTATGCCTGGAAATCGCACAGCATGTGATAACATTGTGGAAGTGATTGAACTACACAAAGTGAGAAAGAATAATAAAGAAATGACCAAGGCAACAGATGTGACTGAGTATACTGTGTCTCAACTCTTAACAAAATGGTGCATGGGTGGAGGGGTTGATACTGTGCCCCTCTAGAAACATGCCAGGGGCAAGGCCCTGAAGATTTCCCCTAAGGCGTTAAGGCTTGTAAAACGTCAGTTGGACCTTAACCCCTCTATAACTGCAAAGGAATTGAAGGAAGAGAACCCTGAGCTTCTTGGTGATGTCTCCATCAGGACAATTCAGGAAAATATTCAGAAGTGGTTAAATTACTCAAAAGTGAAAACACGTGTGAAGCTCCTCCTCACTGAGAAACAAAGGTGCCACCATGTCCAATTTGCCAAGGATAATAAAGGCTGGGACCTTGTTCAGTGGTGTAAGGTCCTTTGGACCAATGAAGCAACCTTTTGTATAAGGGATTGAAGGTGTGGAAGTCTCCTACCATGACAGCGTGTGATCCACGCTTGATGGTGATGAAAGTTAAGCACCCAGCCTATCTTGTGGTGTGGAGTGCCCTTGGCTATGGTGGTTTGGGGAACCTTGTAATACTCCCTAAGGGCCAGACTGTCAATTCTGAGCACTATATTAACCCTCTGCAGGAGAATTTAGGGGAGTGTTTTGCGAAAACCAGGTGCAAGATCCTTCAACAGGGTGGCGCCTTTTGCCACACCTCAAGGGTGGCCAAAAAGTGGCTCAGTGATAGTGAGGTTGACTACATAGAGGATCGGCCTGGTCAGTCACTCGATATTTCTTCCATAGAAAACTTATGGGGCATCATGAAGGCACGCCTTTGTCAGGAGGACACGCCTACAATTCCCAAGCTTGAGATAGCCATCAGGAAGGTTTGGGAGGAAATTCCTGTTTCCCATTGTCAGAATTTGGCCAATTCTGTCCCCAAGAGACTTCATTAGGTCATCAAGGCCAAAGGCTCCCCCATTGGGAAGTAGCATTGATGGCGTAAGTATTTATTTTTTTATTTTATTTTTATTTTTATTATTTTTTTTAATAATTTGATCAAAATTTTTTGCGTATATTTCCTGAGTATGCAGTACTAACTGCACTGACTGTACAAGGAAAGATGGCATGAAGTTAGAGGAGAGTTTGAAAGGCAAGATACTTGTGGAAGTGGAAAGCTTGTAAGTATTTAGAGTTACATGTAACAGGGAATGGAGTAGTGGGGATAGATGTTTAGTAAGGGAATGGAGGGAATGAAAAATGTCATGAGAAATAGGTATCTGGGGACTAATATAAAGAGAAGACTATTCAAAGGGGTGATTGTATCCACAACATTATATGGAGCAGACATAATTTGAAGGAACTTGAAAAGAAGAGCCAAAATGCATTTGAGATGAAATGTTCAAGATGTATGGTGGTGGTTACAAAGATGAATAGAGTGAGAAATGTGGAGGTGAGGCAGAGAGGGGGGTGGATAGAGAGTTGGCAGATTGGGTTGGTCAAATACTGGGATAGTTTGTTCATATGGAAAGAATGAGTGAGAAAAAAATATTAAAAAAATGTGGAAGGCAGAGGTTGATGGATTAAATTTGAAAGGAAGACTGAAAATGAGATAAATGGATAGGGTGAAAGGGCCATTGGTTGCAAGAGGAATGTCTTTTGATCAGAGAAGGGAGAGGGATAAGAGCTAGGTGTGAGTGGAAAGTGGTTGTGAATGAATGAGGAATTAACACAGCTCAAAGGGATTTCTTCATGTCTACTCTGAATATTCTCAAGTGAATGAAGGGAGAGGGTCACTGTATAATGAAGCAGTGGGAGTAAACCAGTTTTGGCTGGTTTATATATACACAGACATACATTTATACATACACACACACACACATATATATATATATATATATATATATATATATATATATATGTATATATATCTGTATATGACTATCATGGTAAAAGTACTATCACCTGATCATTTGCACCTGCTGTATCAAATTTTAATTTTATACATTCAAGGATTTTGTTGTATTTATTTATATGTATTGTGCAGGAGTTGGGCCATGCTCATTTTGTCCTGTCCCCATATCTACTTTTGTCCAGTCCCCATATCTACTTTTGTCCAACATAATTTTAAATAGGTGGACATCACTTGCCCACACCATTTCATCATTCAAACTATTTCAAAGCTTCACTCATGTATGGAAGTTATCTTTCTTGATGTCTTTGGTGCATGTGACCTTGTACTAGTAATTATTTCCTCTAGTTGTTCTGTCATCTCTTGGGAAAAGAAATCTTACCGAATCACTCCTTCATACACGATAAACAAACTGCCTCTTTCTTCTCTACTCCAGTATAATCCAATTCAACTTATGCAGCCTCTTCTTCATAAGGTACATGTTTTATGCTTGGAATCTGCTCAGTTGCTGTTTGTATCCTCTCAAGCTTGTGTTTCTTTAGATGATTTGAGTCAATTATACCAACCCTACATACTCTACCTGTATGACACCATCTTTCAGAGTAATATTTTGCCCAAGGATCAAAACACTGGTTATTGCCAATGAAATACTAATACAGTTTTCTCAGATAAGAAGTCATCATATATGATCACCTCCAGATCTTCCTGTCAAGCCATGTTGATGTTGCTTTCATCCATTTTATTATTCCATGGTCTCATTAGTGATTATCAGGAAGATAAACAAGATCATCTCCCTGCCCCCCTTCTTCAAAACCTATAGACACCCTCCATCTAGGGCCAAGACTGAGATCTTTATCAAGAATGGATAGAGTAAAATGAGGTGATACAGAGAAGTGATGTGAAAGAGCTGTCACAGATAAGGGAGATTAAAGAGTGCTGAGGTGGTTTGGCATATGGAAAGAATGAGGTAAAACTAACAAAAATAATGCAGAAGTGGAAGCAGATGAAAGGAACTTGAAAGGACAACTGAAAGTGAAGTGGATGGGTTAAAGGGGGCATTGAATACTTGAGGAATATTTGTGGAACAGAGGAGAGGGCATACAAAAGATAGAAGTGAATGAATGAAGGCATGGCATAACCTAAAAGGATGTTCTCTGTTATGTAAAATAGTTTGAGTGGATGAGGAGGAATCACCTTATAAAGAAATGGAGATAAACCAACTCTGGCTGTTTGACCCTAATGTAGAAGCACTGTCTTGCTACATTGCCTTTGACTTGAATAGTTTGGCAGGGTACAGAGAAGACCCTGCATATGTAATGTGTGAAGATAAGATGGGCATTAACTGGGTTTTAATGTTTACATGGGTGTGCTTTGATGTCGCCTCCCCCATTATAAGGGGAAAGGGCCTTTGGTATGTATATATACTATTTACAGTATTCTAATTTATTCAAAAAAATAATGCATCTTTATGTACAACTGCATTTGTTTATGTCCTTCAATTATTGTATCTTCAGAAGTTTTTTTGTCATGCCCTCTTTATATTATTTTGTCCCATGCAAATAGTTCATCATTATCAATCTTGTCCACACCTTCAATACACATAAATGTAAAATCTTGGAAATGGGTCAAAGCAAAAAATAGACTGTCAAGAAGTTAATGGGAGATGAATTTATCCCCAAGACAGGTGGAAAAAGATATAGGAATTTCAATCAAAGGTTATATAAAGCCAGAAGACCATGTTTAGAGAATAATGTGAGATTTATAAATTGCTAATGAACACGAGAATGGCATTTCAATGCATGAACTAGAACAGTATGAAAAAAGAATCTATATTATATATATATATATATATATATATATATATATATATATATATATATATATATTTGAGATGAATCACTAGTAACATCAAATATCAGTCACTCTGGTTCGAACTCCAGGGCGAATGTAGGAAATTATTTGATATGTATATATTCTGTTAAAAATAACAACAAACAAATTAGTAATGAATTTCTTTTGTAAGCATTCTAGCTTACAGAAAGAATATTTCTATTGAAAGGAGAGGGGAAGAAGTAAATTTCCAATAGGCATTGAGAAGTTATGTTCTCAAGAAAACACTGTACAGAAAATAGAAAACAAAAACATAGCACAATAAAATTGTCCAAGACATTTCACAGATCATTCTGCATCTTCAGTTGGTGTGTGTGGGGAAACAGGTGAGACTGTATATATATTTTTGGTGTCATATTATACTAGGAGAGGTTACCTTTTGTCCAGACTGACACCATTTTGTTGTATCCTCACCCTAACAGATTGTGTAAGATACAAGTTTTGTGCCTCCATGGGGTGTCCCGCAGAGGCACAAAATGCATGCCTTAGATGATGTATTATGTTAAGGATTCAACAAAATGGTGCCAGTCAGGATGGAGAGGGTAACCTCTCCTAGTAAAATCCTATAAAGAAAATATATACAGACTCACCCATTGCCCCACACACCAACAGAAGATGCAGAATGCCCTGCAAAATGTCTTGGACAATTTTAAGCTTTGTTTTTGTTTTTTATTTTCTGTACAATATTTTCTTGTAAATATAACTTCCCAATGTCTATTGGAAATTGACTTCTTCCCTTCTCCATTCAACGGAAATCTATTTTCCAAAAGCTAGAAAACTTAGAAAAGAAATTTATTATTACTTCACTTAATGTTGTTTTTAACAGAATATGCTTGAAAAAGAATCTCCTGCCATGCTTCACAAATATATATGTATGTATGTGTGTGTGTGTGTATATATATATATATATATATATATATATATATATATTGATATATATATATATTTATATATGTGTGTATGTATATGTGTATATATATATATATATATGTATATGCATATATATTTATCAACAATAACGGTACAGTGGTAGTGTTCACAGCTGCTTCTTCAGTGGTCCAAATTCAATACCTTCCCAAGGTTAAAATAATTTCAGAATTGCTGCACTATGAGCTGTTACTCAAACTCTTGTGGATGGGGAGTTGGGGGTGTAAAGTCACAGCGTTACTCATAGATTGGTTATACATGATCTCTGATATCACATCTGGGAGGATAACAGCTGTCAATAATGATTCCAACACATAATCCAAGATTATGGGGGATCACACACACAAATATTAAAATGGCTTTTCACGATATGGATGAAGAGATGATGAAAAAAATCATAGAAACTCTGATCAGTCCAATACTAGAATATGCATCAGTGGTATGGTCTCCACACAGAGTGAAGGATATAAGCACGATTGAGGCCAAACTGGTTCCCAGCCTGACAGGTAAACCTTATAAGGTCTGCCAGTTTTGAAAGATTGAATAGAAAGAGGTGATGTGATTACAGTATTCAGGTTGCTGTAAGGAGTAGACTACACTAACAGAAGAAATCTATTGATTAAGGATAGGAGGGATAGAGGTCATCAGAACAAACTAACCTCTTTGGTACGATGATGCCTACGTAGGTGTCATTAGGTGCAAGTGAGTACGTGAGGATGCTGGTGTCAGCGTCTTGATTTTATATAAAAAAAAATTGTAGTTGTACATGAGTTACCCCCAGATTCTGTGAACTGATTTGATCATGTTTTCTGTGTTTATTATTACTCAGAGTAAAAGAGAATGAGTAAAACAGCAGCGACTATGTTTTATAATGTGATTAGTGTGATGCTAATTACGTATGGCAGCCGATGCTGTGTGCAAGAATTTGAGTCGTACTGAAGTGGTTAAGGAAGAATACATCCAAAGAATGTGAAGAAGTACAATTTTTCCTCTGGATGCATAAATACAGTGAGACCTCTCATTAACGGACGTTAATTAGGTGTGTTTGCGGTGTTTTTGCTGTGTTTTCGGTGTTTTTGCTGTTGTTTAGTACATGCAATAACTATGCCACCCTAAAACCACTCCAAAACACTGAAAACACAGCGAAAACACCGCAAACGCAGCTAATTAACATCCGTTAATGAGAGGTCTCACTGTACTTGGAATAGGTTAGGTGATAGGGCCCAAGCTGGAACAGTACATGAATTCAGATCTAAATATAATTGGAAATGAAGAATATAGATTAAGTTGGAACTACACATAAATTTGAGGTTAGATATGATAAATTGGAGAGTAGAAGATGTAACCCAACAAGCATTGCTTTTTTCCTGTGTACTACAATTAATTTTAGAGCCAAAAAATGTAAAGTATTGGAAATGGGTACTAGCTCAAAGATACCATTGTTGAATTATTCCTTGAGGAATGAAGTAATTACAAATATGAATGAGGAAAAGGATCTAGGAGCATGGACATGGGTTGATCTATCACCTGGCAAACCTACTAAATTTAGTAAGATTGTGGGGAGATGTATTGCTGAGAAATGTAATGGTAGCCTTTCATAGGATGAAGAGATGATGTAGAAAATCATATAAGATCAAAAGAATACAAAGAGCAGCAACCATAACAGTCCCCATTCTTGCTGGTTCAATTTTATGAGAGGCTGGAAGCAAGCATTAGACCTGTTGGTATTAAAGGATTGAAGGGAATGAATAAAATTGACAAAAGAGATATTTTGGTATAAGAAGGAAGGGCATCAGAAAGTCATGATCACAAATTTAAAAAGACCACTCAAAAATATGAAAAACAAATCTCATACAATTGTACAAGTTCCAGGAATAACTTAGAGGAAGATATAACAGGCTGGAACCATATATGAATTTTAAGAGAGGTGTGATAATTGGAGAGAAGACTGGAGAAAGAGGAGACTTTTTTGTGGTATTCGTAACTTTGAAGAGGGTGTATGTAATTGACAAGATCTCTTGATTTTAAGACAGAACATCAAAAAGACATGGGAACAATTAAAAAAGACTAAATGTACTGAAGAAGGGGAAAAAAATATCTGCACAGATGTGTAAACTCCTGGAACAGCATTCTAGGTGAAATAGCACAAAGTGAAACCATATATGAATTTATAATGTATGATAATTGGAGAATAAGAGATGGCATCCCACAAGCATAGTCTCCTTTCAGTGTATTACAACTAGGTGAATACACACACAAATTGACTATTGCCATGAACAAACATGAGTCCTCGGAGCTCCAAGTGACCGAGGAAAAACTGGACAGGTACCTTCATGTGGTGGTCTTGGAAGCTGGACAGCAAACTGCCCCCCCTCCCTTTTTTTTCCCTGTCAAAACCCTCATCTCTTTCAGGAAGTGCAGCCCTGAGGGTCTGATACTCAGTCTTTGGACTGGGCCCAAGATATATCTGTCATCATCAACTGTATTTCTTATATTTGTTCACATTTGGAGAGCTGACATTCAGTGATAGCTCTCCTCTCCCACACTAGCAACTTTGGAAGACTAAAGAAAAAGAAATGACATAATTGTGGTATTTAGAGCCCTCAAAGGGGTAGACAGGTTAGATATGACTTCTTAGTATATATAGGACAGGAAAGCCTCAAGAGGGGATAATCACAACCTAGAAAGCTAAATACGTCTCAAGGGCATCAAGAAATAAATTTTTCTGCAAAGGTGTATAGACCACTAGAACAGCATAATGTTGATATAGTGCAAGCAAACACCATAAATGCATTTTAGGCAAAGTATGACAAATGGAGTTTAGGAGACAGGACCTGACAAGTATAACTGTTCTCATACATCACAATTAGTGGAATATACACATGAATTTAAGAGCAATCTAGACACTGCGATATACAGAAACAGGACACCACGAGCAAAGCTCCCCTTCTCGTAAGATACAAATAGGTAAATACATACACGTACACACACAACATGTGCACACACACATACATACTATAACTTGTTAAGATCAATAAAAGTGGCGTTTACCTATTTAGACGAAGAAATTATGAAAAAAATATTAGTCACACTAATAAGGCCTAGACTGGAGTATGCTGCAACATTATGGTCACCCAGTACCAAAAAGAATAAAAAAAAAATTGAAAGAATCCAGAGAGCAACTACAAAAACGGCCCCAGCACTTTCAAACTTCTCATATGAAGAGCCTGGCTAAATTGAAGTTACCAACTTTGGAACAAAGAAGAGAGAGAGAGAGGCGACCTACTGACCATCTATAGAATCATGAAAGGCATGGAAATACTTGATAGAGAGGACTTGCTAAATTGGGACAAGAGAAACTCAAGAGGACATGGAAAAAACTAAAAAATTATAGTTATAGCAGAGGTGTGAAAAAAAAAATCCAAATAGAGTGGTGGATACTTGGAACAAACTGGATAAAACAATAGTGTGTGCAAAAACCATACACAAATTTAAGAGCAAACTAGACACTACAATATACAAAGGAGGGATACTGCGAGTGTAGCTGCCCTTCACATAAGATACAACTAGGTAAATACACACACACAAAAAAATATATATATATATATAAAGAAATCAGAAAGGATTCAAAAGCAACAACAAATATGGCCCCAACACTTTTAAAACTGACGTATGAACAAAGATTGTCTAAACTGGAACCACCAACCCTGGAACAAAAAAGAGAAGGAGATCTATTGGCCATTTACAGAATCATGAAAGGCATGGAAGTCCTGGACAGAGAAGACTTATTAAAGTGGGATCAAAGAAAAACAAGAGGACATGAAAAGAAACTCAAAAATGGTAGTTGTAGAAGAGATCTGAAAAAAAAAAAAATTCCACATAGCGGTGGATGTTTGGAACAAATTGGATAAAACAGTTGTGTGTGCAAAAAACTATGCAAGAATTTAAGAACAAACTAGATGCTGAAAG
The DNA here is from genome assembly GCF_046742065.1 of Oratosquilla oratoria. Classification (NCBI taxonomy): domain Eukaryota; kingdom Metazoa; phylum Arthropoda; class Malacostraca; order Stomatopoda; family Squillidae; genus Oratosquilla; species Oratosquilla oratoria. The sequence goes on along the minus strand of NC_134795.1, from coordinate 9,822,314 downwards.
ATACAAAGGCGGGTCACTACAAGCATAGCTCCCCTTCCCATATAATACAACTAGGTAAGTACACAAAACTGTCATATGAGAAGAGATTGTCAAAACTGAAATTACCAACTCTGGAACAAAGAAGAGAAAGAGGGGACTTGCTATCTATAAAATTGTGAAAGTTGTGGAAGTCCTTGATAGAGAAGACTTACTAAATTGGGATAAGAGAAATAGAAAGGGACATGAAAAGAAACTCAAAAAGGACAATTATAGAAGAGAGAGAGAAAAAAACAGCTTTCCACACAGAGTGGTTGATGTCTGGAACAAACTGGATGAAACAATAGTGTGTGCAAAAACTATTCATGAATTAAGAGCAAACAAGACACTGCAAGATACAAAGACAGGACACCACAAGCATAGCTCCCCTTCCTGTAAAATACAACTCGGTAATAAACTAATCTGCTGGGATTCGAAACCCCGCCAGAGCGGGGGTTCGAATCCCAGCAGATGAGTTTATTTCCAATTGTCAAAATGACACAACTAGGTAAATATACACAAATTTAAGAGCAAATTAGATATGACAAGATACAGAGACAGGACACCATGAGTGTAGCTTCCCTCCCCATAAGATACAACTAGATACACAAACTGTCACCAGACAGGTATATCAGCAGGATTGAGGGAGAGACGTATGGACGGCTGCAGAAGATTAAAGTGGCTTGAAGAGATAAAAAAAAAACAAGAAAACTTGTTGAAATCCTGATCTGTCCTAGAATTTGTGCATCAGTAATGTGGTCCCCACACAGAGTGAAGGATAGAAGCAAGATCAAGAGGATACAAAGGGCAGCAACCAAACAGGTCCCCAGCCTGGCAGATAAACCATACAAGGAAAGGAATGGGTCTGCTGGCCTTGCTCCTCATGGATGATGGCTCATCCCTGTAGCCCACCCAGTGCCCTGTGTCAAAAGCAATGCAGCAAGACACAATACATTCACAACAAGGCTATTTCACTTCATCAGCAACCGAAGACAGAAATCCCTTCAGGCTGTGTCAAAATATCATTCATTCATAACTATTCCCTTCCCCCCCCTTCCATACATGTTGAGTTCAAATCAAAATATGATAATTGGAAATCAAGGATATAGATTAAATTGGAACTATACATGAATTTTAAAAGAAATTTCTAATGAAGGAATGAATAAATGTATACCAAAACAAAAACAAGAAAAGGTACCGCACAGTTGACATGTGTAAAAATTGGAGTATGTTGGAGAACAGAGGCAAACTCCTAGAATGGAAGGAAAAATACATGAGGACAGTAGTAAAGGGTAAAGTGTCTAGATGGAGAGCAGTAACAAGTGGAGTTCCACAAGGTTCAGTGCTTACACCAATAATGTTTCTTGTGTATGTTAATGACATGATGGAACAAGCTATACCAACATGCTTGCAGATGATGCAGAAATTATGAAAAGAGTGAAAAATGAGAAAGATGGTAGACTATTGCAAAAAGATCTTGACAATATTTTTGCATGGAGCCAAGAATTTGATTTGAAGTTCAATAACTTGTGAAGTGAATCCATTACAGACATATCAGCAGGATTGTTTTAGAGACTTATGGACTACTGCAGAAGATTAAGGTGGCTTTTGACTATATGGAAGAAAAGATGAAAAAAACTTATCGAAACCCTGATACATCCAAGACTGGAATATGCATCAGTAGTATGGTCCCCAAGATGGATAGAATACAAAGGGCAACAATCAGACTGGTCCTCAGTCAGGCAGATAAACCTTATGATGAAAAACTAAAAGCATTGGGTCTGCCAACTTTGAAAGATGGAAGAGAAAGGTGATATGATTACAGTATTCATGTTACTAATAGGGATAGATCACATTAACAGAAGAGATCTCCTGATTAAAGATGGGAGGGATTTGATAGGTCATGTGAGCAAATTAAGAACACATGCCTAAAGGATGTGAAGAAATACAGTTTTCCATATAGATGTGTAAATACTTGGAATAGCTTAGGAATTGATATAGCCCAAGCCCAAGCAATACATGATCTCAAATATAAACATGGTAATTTGAAATCAAGGGTATAGATTAAGCTGGAACTGTTCATGAATTTGAGGCTAGGTATGATAAAAAAAATTAGAGAATAGGAGACACGACCCGATGAACGTTGCTCCAGTCCTCTATACTACAATTAGGTAAATACACACATATTGGAGAGTAAGAGACAGTACTCTACATGTGGTGCTCCTTTCCTGTATACTAGAACTAGGTAATACAACTAGGCACATACACATGAATAGCCTAAATGTGTCATAATTGTTGCTGGGTTGGAATACTACATTACTTTATGGAAGGTGGCCAGGAACATGAGATGCAAAAGACCAGGGGAATTATCTCAGTTATTTTTAGAAATGACTAATGCAACTGGTCAGATTGTTTATGTGTTTAGGTTAGGTCACAGTGAAAAGAATGAAATGTAAGTCACAAACTGTAGCAAATGAAGTAATCAGCAAGTCTTAGTAATATTTAGAATTTTTTTTTAACAAAATTTGGATTAGGGAAGATGCAACTGAGGACAAATATTCAGAGACACTGAGAACTTGTAAAGGAAGCCAAGGACAAAAATTAGGGTGGGGAAAAAAGTTTCTCTGGAGTTTTCAATTAGCACATGAAAGAAAACATTTTGAAAAAGACAGGAGGGCAGCAGAGCATAGGAAATAGTACAAGAAAACTAAAAGTAACCCATATATTCATAAATGTAGATAGTTTACTCTCAGCGAGGTTGAAAATGTATTGATCAAATAGTAAATGAGCCTGATAGTGGATCTACAACTGGGTAATAATAGATATACCATCAGGAGAAGAGACAGAGAAATGGGTGGTAGGGTGATAGTTGTTGTGAGAAATGACTATAATGGAAAAAGTGAATCTGATTGAAGACAAGGCTGTAGTAATCAACCTGAAGATTAGAACTAAAGAGTTGAAGAGATCTCATAGCAGGACATATCACCCCAAAGACAAGAGTTGGAATGAAATTGAATATAAAGAAATGTTGGATACAAAGCTCATGGGGAAAATTCAAATTATACAAATTAAACTAAATAATAATATAGTCCTTGTTGGAGATTTTTGTAGCAGTGAGGTCAATTGGGAGCAGTTGGAAGCATGTGGCAAGGCAGATTCATGGGGAAATGCCATGTTAAGTATAGCAGTGGAGAACACAATGACTTGATGGGTAAAGGAAGTGACTTGTAAGAGGAGATTGCATTCTCATGAGGATGGATCTGCTACTAAACAAGGAGCCATACATTATTGGCTCTTTGAAATACTTTTCCCCTGTAGGAAAAAGTGACCATGTGACAACTGAATCACAGTTGGCAGATGAGGGAATAGAGCAAAGGAATGAACCACATAAGCAAGATGGACTCAAATTTGGGAATGCAGAATTCTTAGGCATGAGGAAATTCTTTGAATAAACAGACTGGTAGGAAATTATGAATACCACTGGAACTGAGGAAATGTGAAATCCTTCTTTACAATTACAGGATAGAAGTAAACAAACATGCCAAAGATTAGTCGTAGGAAGAAATGGAAACAAGACCAGTTAAGTAAAGGGTATGAGACAGCTAAAAATATATATTAATAAAGAAATAAAAATTAAGGTTGAGAATGAGATGATTGCTGAAGATTGATCAGTCTGTTGCCCCAGATCTTTCTTGCAGGAGATCCATGGCTACAAGATAACCAACAACAGCCGCTGGACAGTTCCATAAGTCAGTCAAAAAGCAAATGTTGTTGTCTGGGTGCAGTTAGGGTAGTGCAGTGAAATACAAGACGTTCAATGTCTTCTGTGTGATTGCTACATCAGCAGTAGTATAATTCTAAGGCCAGGCCTATCTCTGTTGTTATTGTCTATAGTGCTGAACATAGTTATGATTTTTCTGTAAGGATTTTTTTGAAGGACTAATGTTTGGAGGTGTTCGATGGAGTAGGGTATTTGGTGGTTTGTTTTTTGTGTTTGCCCTGTGATCCAAATGTGAATGTGCCACTACATAGATATGTTTTGTGGTGCAGGTGGCATGCCACTGCAGATGCCAGAATAGCATGATTCTGTAATATTATTTTATAATTATTTTGTTAATTTTTTGTATATTTATTTACTTTTTTATCAATTTGGTTGTGCTTGTTTTAATGTAATGAAATGGGTGAGACAGATTAAGGGCTCTTGCATAGAATTGTGTATGATGTTCACTACTGAGGACTTGGTTTCTGTATGATGGTCCATTGGGGCTGTTTTGGTGCTTCCTATTATTGTTCCCAGTGTTCTGTTCAGTTTATAGGGTGTCCATATCTGCTTTCCTGATTGTTGGAAACTGTGTTGTGGAAGTGTATTCATGTGTGGCTCTCAAGGACCATTTGCAGTTTGATTAGAGTTTCCTTTTGCTTTCCAAAGCTCATGAATGTGATTGATTTTAGTATGTTTATTATTTTAAAGATTTTCATTGTCAGGTCAGAAGGTCATGTCTCATGAGTAAGGCCCAGAATTTTTGGCTTCTTTTCCAATGGAAGGCTCTGGACATTGAATTTTACTTTTATTTGTGGTTTTCTGGAGTGAGCAATTTTACTAATGATGTCTGAGTGGAAAGCCTCTTCTGTTATTACTGAGCCATTGTTCTAATTTGTGTAAGTTATGTATTCCTAGCTGTTTTGTAGTTGCCATGCTGGGTTATTGTCAGGTCATCTAGATAGGTGAGTGTTTTGGTGTTATATTCTGTATCTAGTGTTGGGATATCACCAGTGAAGAAGTTGAATAAAGCAAGTGAGAGTATTGGTCGATGTGGGAATTCCATTGTACAGTCCTTCAGTCCCAGAAATATTTGAGACATTGCTCTGTCTGCCAGCTGAGAAATTTGTTAGCCACTTTTTGTTGCTGTTATGAATGTCCATCTCTATGATCCCCCATATTAGTATGTGTTTAGGAACTGTTGTTAGATACCCCATCTGTGTCCATTGCTACCATGACTACTAAATATAATCAAAGCCCATGGCATAGGAGGAAAAGTGTTAGAATGGATTAGAGCTTGGATCAGGAACAGAAAACAGCGGGTCACCATAAATGGAGTAAAATCCAGGTGGGGCAATGTTATTAATGGGGTTCCCCAGGGCTTGGTTTTGGGTCCCTTGTTGTTCATTATGTACATAAATGACTTAGATGATGGGATAAATAGTGATGTTAGTAAGTTTGCAGATGACACTAAAATAGAATGCCTAATTAGGTCAGGAGAAGACACAGATTCTGCAGGATGATCTTAACAAATTGTTCACATGGTCAGTGAAATGGCAAATGAATTTCAATATCTCAAAGTGTAGTGTGTTAAATGGGGTACACAACCCTGAAAATAGTTACAGCTTAGATAACATGCTTTTAGAGAAAACTGAGTGCAAGAGAGACTTGGGAGATCTAGTGAGTCCGGACCTTACCTTAAAACCAGGAAACAATGTATTAGTGCCAGGAATAAAGCTAACAGAGTATATGGTTTTATTGCTAGGATGGTAACGTATAGAAGTGCAGAGGTAATTATCAAACTCTATCTAGCAATAGTTAGACCCATCCTTGACTATGTGGTACAGTTTTGGTCTCCGTCCTACAGAATGGACATCAATTAACTAGAATCAGTTCAGAGAAGAATGACCAAAATGATACATGGACTCAGAGATTTGCCTTACGAAGAGAGGCTTAGACACCTTACACTCTCTGGAAAGACGCAGAGTGCGGGGTGATCTAATAGAGGTGTTCAAGGGTGATGCAAACAAGGTCATCATATTAAAACAACAGGGCAGGACTCACAGTAATGGATTTAAACTGGACAAATTTAGATTTAAGAAGGAAATAGGCAAGAATTGGTTTACTAATAGGGTGGTCAATGAATGGAATAGACTTAGTAACCATGTAGTGAGTGCTGAAACTATCAGTTGTTTTAAGAAATGGTTAGACAACTTTATGGATGGGGATGACAGGTGGTGATGGATATGGAGCTGCCTAGTGTAGGCCTTATGGTCTCTTGCAGTCTCCTTCATTCTTATGTTCTATGTTCCTTGTGATGCTTTCTTGGTAAAGCCTTTCAGCACTAGTGTGATGTTTGTGAGAAGAGTGCAGGTGAAGTAACTCTCTTTGAACCTGTGTTCAGTTAGAGGGGTGGGTGAATTAGTTGTATTTATTTTTTATAATTGCTCTTTTCATCAATTTGGTTGTGTTGGATAGTAATGAGTTTTGGTTTATAGGATATTAGGTATTCTGGTGGTTTGTTAGGTTTGAATATGATTATTATAGACTTTTCCAGATTGCTAGAATTGCTGAAGAATATAAAAGTGGCTTTACATTATATGGATAAAAAATAATGAAAAAATAATGATTGTTGCATCAAGTTTTAGTAAGTAGAAAACCTGCAACCCCCACAGCAGCTGGTAATGGTCCTTGATCCCTCCCACAGATTTCTTTGGGAAGAAACTTGGGCTGTTTTCTGTGCTGTATTGGTATGGAACTGTTTATCTGGTCACCAGCTGAAAGTAGTATAAGGATAGGAGTAGACACCAATTACCAGCTCATGTGTGAACAGGTGCAAGAAATACAGTTGAAGTAGATAGAGAACTTGAACCCAGTATGGAGGCCTCTCAGGGGTGGACCTCCTGATTGATGTAGAGCCATTGATGGGTTTGGGTTATTTCAGCTTTGTTATCCATCATGCTGGACCGCTATTACTACTACTACTACTGCCATTTTTATGAAAGTAATAATAATGATATTAACAATAATCTGCTTTAAATTGGAATATGTAGCAGATATTAGAGTGCACACAGAAAGAGCAAAAATTTTTCTGTCTGAGATGAAAGAATAAAAGCACAAGATCTACCATTATTAAAGGAACAAAAAGAAAGGTGACATGATTGTGATGTTCAGGTCACTGAAGGGGGTGGACAAAATTGACCAGTTTTGATTTTGGATGGGGGAGCATCATGTGGTCATAAGGACAAATTAGACTACATGTCTGAAGGATGTGAAGAAATACATATATCCTTACATATGCATAAACTTATGAAATAACCTAGATGATACAGCTTAAGTTGGAACTATAAAGGAACTTAAAGCTATAATAATTGGACATTTAGAGACCAGAACTTAAGGTAACTTTCTGTATGCTACAGTTATATGATACACATATTCAATAAATATACCAATAAGGTATAATAATTGGAGAATAAGAGACAGGATTTTTGAGATTTACAGTTGCCAAAGATTTTTTTTTTTTTTTTTTTTTTTCCAGTACATAGATGAAGATATGATTAAATCATAAAGCCTAACCCAGCCTAGATTAGAATATGTAGCACTGGTATTGTGGCCACTAAGTAAAAGATATAAACAAAATTGAGAGAATACACAGAGTAGTGACCAAATTGTTTTCCAACCTTGCCTATATCCCTGTCATTCTCTTCTCCCTTCACAATATCCTAGGTCCTCCCACTACCACAGTCATTTCCTAATCTCTACATTCAACAATCCTCTGAAATACTCTATCCAACCTCCCTTTACTACCCTCTCATCCATGATCATCTATCTGCACCTTTACCTTTCCTCTCACCCTGACTCATTCTCCCTCTTTTCACTTTCCTCAAAAACTTCATTTTATTCTTTTCAATATTTTCTATCATACTGATACCCTATTTGATATCTTCTCATGTCTTTGCTTCCTTCACCCTTCATTTTGCTTCTCTCTTCTTGTATCTCTCATAAGTTTCCCAAGTCCTACTTTGCATCTAGTCCACATATTGGTTCTACTGCTGCTGCCTTTCTTCATCCCACTGTTCACTACCCTTTCTTCTATTCTATCCCATCTTCCTAATCCAACATACCATTTGCACACTTTGTCATTTCCTCTGTAAAACAAACATTCTTCTACTCCTGCCTCTCCTCTCTCCTTCACCACCTCCCATACCTTTCTCAGTTTCTTATGGTATTCCTTCTCTTTTTTCTCATTCAGCTCCTCTCTAGCCCCCACCCTTGTCCTCCTCTAATTATCCTCCTCTCTCAATTTCCCTTCCATAAAAAAATTATCTGACATTTTCTCCACTCTCACCCCTGAAAACATGAACATCCAGAACTCTTCCTATCCTTCCATTTGATAACATTACATATTCCATTAATGCCTTATCAACCACCCTTCCACCCACCGTCTTTACCCATGTATACTTATGTTTGGCTCACTTCTTAAACACTGTGTTTGCTGTCATCAGCATCCTTTCTACACATTTCCAACATCATTTCTGCTACAATTCATACCTGGCATTCCAAATTGCAAAGCTCTTCAAGACAAACCACTAAACTCGCTACTACAACCCATTCCCCACCTCTACCCCACCCCTGACATCAGTCCCACAGAAAGTTCCCTCCCAAGAGAAAGAAGAACCACATTAGCACACTCACATTCAACACATCATACAGCTCTGACAGTACCAGCACAGAATAGACCTGGCCATTGAAACTGCCCAAGATGCAACTATTATACAAAGGATACTGAGTACCTCATCTTACATTGGCCCACACTAACTATTCCTAGACAACAGCAATATTTCTTCCTTGGGTGGTGATCTATGGCCTCGACCAGTGGCTATTGCTAGTTGCCAGTACCTGGGAGCCATGGGTCTCCTGCAAGAGAGACCTGGGACACTGAAGTGGTTGATTGATTACAGAATTTATTTTATTTATATTGCTTTATTTTATTATTGTTATTTTCTCCATTATTATCTTTTGTTGCATTCATGAGTGAAGAAAGATTAGTAAAAGGTGTGGAAGGCAGAGGTGGAAGGAGTGAACATGAGGGGACAACCAAGGATGAGATGGATGGATGGGGTAAAAAGGGCATTGGGAAAGAGGGGAATGTCTGTTGAGGAAGGACAGGAGAAGACAGAAGATAGGGGTGAATGGAGAATGGTTGTGTATGGATAATGCTGTGATGCATGGAGGAGAGTGGGTGGGAGATGGGGGGAGGGGTGAAGGAGTATGTGTGAACAATAATTTGACGCAGCCCAAAGGGATTTCTCCCCGTCTTCTCTTTTTCTGCATGAGGGGATGGAGAGGTGGGGAGCCACTGATTAAATGAAGAGGCCTTGCTGTGGATGTGCTGTGTCTTGCAACACTGCTTCTGACCCAGGGGAGTGAGAGAAATGCAGGGATGACCCATCATCCAGGAGGAACCAAGATAAAAGGAAGGGAGGGGGCTGAATGGGAGTGGAGTATGTGGGAATGGAATGGGTGGGAGTGGATTTTATGCCTTTGTTTTTTGGTTATCTCCCTTGTAAGGGAGAAAAAAAGCCTTTGGTATATGTATGTATAAATTCCAATTTACTTCTCAAAAATATTTCCTCAAAATGGTAAAGTTTGTCGTAATTTTTTCCAAAAGCCATATGTACTTCAAAGATAAGAAATATAGTATTACTTAATATCAGGTTTAGTCATGCTGGAGTATCTTTTACTTATTTTTCCATTCCAGTATTTAGTAAAGCATTACCCTATGAGTTTTTGTTACCACCTGCTTCCCATTCCTTCCAATTTATCTCCTTGCAATTAAAGACATTGACCAGGATTATCTTAATACTTTCTTCAATAATTTTCCTCAAGAGGAGAGATGTCTTTGACAACAACAGTTTTCATCATTCTATCTATTCTATCATGTCTCCAGGCTGCATATTTACCATTACTCAGTTGTAAATCCACATTTGGTAGCTTTGTCTTAATTAGATACAGAATATCAGTCATTTACTAATAAGTAATCATTGATTCTTAACCTGGTTGATAATAAGATGTCTACATTTGCATATTCAACTTTTTTGTCACCATATATTTTTTTCAATGCCATTTCTTTAATTTCTGGTTTAAGACCCTCCAAAATATGTTTTCCTATTTAGAACTGTTTTTGTTCTTAACTTTAGCCTTTTGCACAGGCTCTATATTTTTCTTGGTAGCATTCTTAGTGAAATATACTTAAGTTTGTCCTGTGAACTGTGTAGGTGTTTGACTGAAAAAAAAATTGAAAAGTAATTAAAAATATGTTTTCGAAGGAAGCAAAAGAGTGTAAAAATGCAAGTCAGGTAGTCAGTTGTTGCATCAAATATTTTGACTGGAAATCTGCTGCCCCACGGGAGCAGTCACTGGTCGTCAGCTCTCTTTCTGGTTAAAAGTGGTGGGAATACAAAGTTAACAGATCTCAGGCCCAGTCTGAAAACCAAGGGTCAGTTCTTCAGAGCAACTCTAGGTTGAAGTGAGGAAATTGAAGGAGCTTAAAGATGGGCAACAGAGAGGTGACTTTCATGTCCTTCATATAGGATCACCTCATGCAGATACCTGTCATCAGTCCCATGTAGAAAGATGGTAAAATGATTGGATAGACAGGATGTTAATGGAAGAGAAGGCTGTGGGAGGGAGATGTATTTCATGGAGTTGTTGAGTGTAGAGGCTTTTATTGTTGCAGTGGGAGAAACCAAGAGAATGATTGATGAGAGGAGAATGGTAGGGCTGTAGAAAGGGAAAAGACCCAGTTAGCATTGAGTGGAATGAAGCTGGAAAGGCATCTAGGATGGTTGGTTCCATTGTATGGAGATAGGACAGTGGATAATGGTGCAGAGAGGGAGAGAGAGATATTTAATTGGGTGGATTAGGACCAATTTAGGAGTTGGCAAGGTTTGGATATATGTATACACACACACACACAAATAATACAAGAAAGGGATGGATGGGCTGATTGTGCTTTCCTAGACTTACAAAAAGCATTTGACAGAGTACCACAAAAAAAAAGGAAAACATAGGAGGGATACAAGGTAAATTACTAAACTGGATGGAGGATTTCTTGCATGGCAGAAAAATTAGAGTGTTGCTCAGAGAAAAGCGATCAGCTTGGGAGGAGGTGATTAGTGGAGTTCCACAGGGATCAGTATTGGCTCCAAAAATGTTTGCTATTTATGTGAATGACATGGATGAAGATGTGGATTGTTACATGAGCTTCTTTGCAGATGATATTAAATTGCTGAGGAAAGTGAATACTGAAATGGATTGTGAATCACTACAGAAAGACTTAAATAAGGTTTGGAAATGGAACCAAAAGTGAGAAGTAGACTTAAACATGAATAAATGTAGCATAATGGAATTTGGAAAAAGTACAGAAAGAATATCAGGACAATATAAAATTGGAACAAAGGAAGTAAAGAAAGTGGGATTTAATAAAGTCCTGGGAGTGATCTCAAATAACATGTTCCCTGATAAACAGATATACAAAATTGTTGGAGAATCCTACAACTTGCTAAGATCAATAAAGGTGGCTTTTACCTATTTAGATGAAGAAATGGTTAAAAAAAATACTAGCCACACTAATAAGGCCTAGATTAAAGTATGCTGCAACATTGGTCACCCAATACCAAAAAGAATATAAAGAAAATCGAATGAATCCAGAGAGCAACCACGAAAATTACCCCAACACTTTCAAACCTGTCATATGAGGAGAGACTGGTTAAATTGAAATTATTGACTTTGGAACAAGAAGAGAAAGAGGCGATCTGACCATCTACAGAATCATGAAGGGCACTGAAGGACTTACTAAATTGGGATAAGAGAAATACAAGGGGACATAATAAGAAACTCAAAAAGGATAATTATAGAAGAGACCTGAAAAAACTGTTTTCCACACAGAGTTGTGGATATCTGGAACAATCTGGATAAAACAATAGTGTGTGCAAAAACTATACACGAATTTAAGAGCAAACTAGACACTGCGAGATACAAAAACGGACACCATAAGATTCAACTAGGTAAATATATAGTCACTGTCCAAAGTGATGGTGTGAAACATGCCACAATATCACTATGGGTGTGAAACAAGCCACCCTCTAATAACTTAGCTCAAATTTGCCCATTATATTTACATGCTAATGGTGGTCTTAGGAAAATTACCTTAGGCATCTCACTACATTTGGTTGCCTCAGTATGAACCAACCCTTCATATGTATATATTGTGTATATGTATATATATATATATATATATATTTACATATGCATATATATATGTGTGTATAAACACATACACATACATGTCTGCTAACTTCAGGTCACTAAAGGGGATAGATTGCATTGGCAGAAAAGATCTGATTAAGAATAGGAGGGCTTTTAAGAGGTTATGGGAACAAATTAAGAAAGTGTCTAAAGGATGTGAAGAAATACAGTTTTCTATATAGATGCATAAATATGTATTTACCTAGTTGTATTTTACAGGACGGGAGCTATGCTCGTTGTGACCCGTTTTTGTATCTCTCCATGTCCAGTTTATTCTTGAATTTGTGTATATGTGGAATAAATGAGGTGATGTAACCCAAGCTCAAAAAATACACGAGTTCAAATCTAAATGTAATAATTGGAAATCAAGGATATAGATTAAGTTAGAACTACATGAATTTGAGGCTAGGTATGATAAAGGAAATTGAAGTGTAGGAGACAGGGTGCAATGAGTGTTGCTCCTTTCCTGTATACTACAATTAGGTAAATACATATGGATATCCTTAATACCTATACTAAGTGGCTCTTACTCTCTTATAAGATGGATGGCCCAGCCAAAACATACACCCACCTTTCACCCATCCCACACCCATTTATTAGCACTTTCATTGAGTTCCATGTGGATGAAAGGTATTTTGTGTCCCCAGCACACTGCCCAAGTAAGGAGCAATGCAGAAAGTCATAGCACCACAACAGGGCCAAACATCTGAACCTGGTTTACCCCCACCACCTCATTGCATGGCAACCCTCCCACCCCATCCACTTCAGAATTTACAGAACAGAAAAAAACTTATTCCTATGGGCTGCATCAATTTATTATCCATTCATAACCACTCTCCACCCTTACCTATCCCTCTTGTATATGAGACCTTCACCCCATCCATCCATCCCATTCTTGGTCTTTCCCTTAACTTCACTCTATCTGCCTCTTTGTATAAATGTGTGTGTATATATATGTGTATATATATATAATATATATATGTATGTGTGTGTGTGTATTTTTATTTTTTATTTTTTATTATTCTATTTATTATTTTTAAGCAGAACTTGATCTCTTTTTAAAGTTCAATATTGCATTGTATTATCCTCTATGCTGATGCCTTGACATAGTCTTCCATATTTGTAAATTGCTTTCTATTTGCACAGTGTTCAAATTGCCCATCTGTCTTGTCTTCCAGTGTTTTCACCTTTGGTGTCTGCAATATTTCCTCTTTATGTTAGTCTTCAGCCAAGGAACCCCCCTTGTCAAATTCTTTCACAGTCTCACTTTTTTCAGTGTAGTATCCTTATCACTACTGATTAAATTGATTAGTAAATTATTCTTCCTCTGTGGAATTTAGTCCTCTTATATCAGTCTTTGATGTCTTTTTCCACCTTTAGGACATTCCCCTAAGCTTAATACAGCAATTATTGTGAAGTTTCATTTCCTGTTTGTGGTACTGTTTAGTTTATTATCTTGATGAAGTCTTATAGTGAGGTTACAGCTGATCCCACTATTATAATTTTCCTTTTTTATTTGGATTTAGAAATCTACTTGTGTAGCTATCAATATTTTGTTAAATCATTAATGCTTACAAGACATACAATACACCAGCACTAATTCCTATGGAACTTAATTTTTTATTCATTTATACCTAGCACTTCCCAAAATACTTCATATTTTTCTCCCATCTAAGATATCTTCATTCATTTTGTCCATTTTGCACCCATAATGATAACAAGTGTTGCCTCAAGGTTTACTAACTGGAAACCTGCAGCCCCACTTGGCTGGTAGCAATCCTCAGGCCCTTCCATAGATTTCTGGAAAAAAAATTTGGACCGTTATCCTTGATGTATTAGTTTGGGATAGTTTCTATATTATCAGCTTATTATGAGGAGGGGAGTAGTTGCCAGTTGTCAGCTCTCCCTATATGAAAAGTTGGAGGAAGTACAGTTGGAGATGATGAAAAGAGGTCTTGGGCCTAGAGACCAAGTTTCAGCTCCTCTGGGCTGCACCTCTCAATGGAGGTGAGGGTATTTATGAGTTTTGAAGATAGGTGGCAGGGAAATGATTACATATGGGTTGCAGGATCACCACTTGCAGATACTTGTTACTGGTCTCAAAGTATAAGTACATGCAGTCAACCCATCCATTGTATATTTGTGTGTGATCTTTTTCTTAGGATGTGGTTTGTATAAATGAGAGTTGCATGTTTGTATAGTTTGGATACATTTCTGTATATAATGGTTCATGTTTGTACTGTATGTGCAATGAGTATGTACAGCATTATCATATATATATACACAAGTATGTGTATGTGTGTATATGTATATATATATATATGTACAACACTGAATGGGTCCCAGTGATTAGAGATACATTTTAACAACCACAATGTACTTTAATTCTAAGCCATCAACATCGGGAAACCCAATGGAGGCCACATGCAGAAATTGAAATGCGGTACTGCCGAGGACTTGAACTCGGCATTCACATGACAAGTGCCGCAGTAACTTACCAACTACGCTATCAAAGTGCATTATGGCTGTTAAAATGTATACATATATATATATATACACACACACACACATACATACAAGGGTTGTCCAGAAAGTATCCAGCCTATTAACCTCTTTAGTACGAATCAAATTCTCACACGCAGCATTGGCTGCTATATGTACGATGCATCATGCTACTCGCATGTAAAATATAAAGTTACAGCTGTATTACTCATTCTCTTTTACTCTGAGTAATAATAAACACAGAAAATATGATCAAACCAGTTCACAGAATCCAGGGCTAACTCATGTACAACTACAAAAAATATGATCAAGGTACCAATGCCGGCATCCTTGTGTACCCACTCGCACCTCATGACACCTATGTAGGTGTCATCATACCGAAGTGGTTAACTTAGGACAATTGCACCCTACTCTCCTTCAAAATAGTCTCCATCAGACCTCACACACTTCTCTCAGTGTCCATTCCACATTTCAAAAGATTTTGCAAGGTCCTCTGATGAGATCTTTATCAGCTCACTTGTCACTTTCTTGTTAATTGCATCCATGGACTGAAATCTTCCTTTTAATAGTGATTTCAGTTTTAGGAAAATCTAGAAGTTCCAGGGAGCTAGATTTGGTCTATAGGGGGTTGAGTGAACTGGGTGATAGAATGTTTTGCCAAAAATCCTTGCATGACACATGAAGAACGGGCAGGTGCATTATGATGAAGGATCCAGTCTCCACTAGCTCATAGCTGCAGCTGTTTTCTTCTCACTGCATCCCTAAGATGGTAAAGACCTTCCATGTAATACTCCTTTGTTATTGTTTGATCTTGAGGAGGGTGCTTGTGGTGGACAACACCTTGATAATCAAAAAACACTGTCAACATTACTTTGACATTTCTTTGACTTTGCCGTACTTTCTTTGGACATGAGACGAAGGTGACTTCCATTGGCTCAACTGGGCTTTAGTTTTTGGGTCATTTGTAGACCCATGACTCATCTCTGGTTATTGTTTTGGGAAATTTGGGTAATTTGTAGCATCTTGAAGCAAGTCCCATGAATTTTCAGCACGAAATTCCTTCTTATGGGTCAGGAGACATGGGACAAATTTTGCCACCATATGTGTCATGCCAAGATCTTTCATCTGAATCTCTGAAATACTTGTCTGCAGGATACCAAGATCACCTTCTAAATCTCAGACTGTTAATTGCTAATTTTCATTGATTGCAGCCTTCACACATTCAACATTTTTTGATGTTCTACTTCTTGAAGGCCTTCCAGAATGTGGATCCCTTTCGATGAATTGTTGGCCTTCTTTGAAGTGTTTGTATGTTTGTACCACATCTTTTATTTGTGCTTCACTAATTCAATCATCCTGAAATGCATTTTTAATAATTTGAATAGTTTCCACTGATGAATGTTCAAGTTTGCAATAAAACTTGATATATATTCACTAATCTACTCACTCAGTCATTGTCAGTGCAATGGTTGCACAGTACACACCTTCACTCAACTATGGTAGGTAACTGAGGTCATGGGAGTATAGCAGCTCACACATGTGCAGTAGGGTCTTCTGTCAGTTTCTGCCAAGTTCTGTTAGGATTGCATGACCAGTTCCGCAGATATTCATAATGGCTGGATATTTTCTGGACAGACCTTGAGTGTGTATATATATATGTATATATGCAGTTAGGTTATCTTCTGCCAAACATTCACAAGTAGGATTAATTTATATGCAACACTTAGTGCAGTAATGGAGGATGACTGAAGTACAAGGTATATGGAAGAAGTGGAGAAAGGAAAGGTCATGTGAAAAGTACACATGGACAGAAAGTGATGAGGTAGGGCAGGTATATTTGGTAAAGGAAGATGTTTATTGAATATCATTATTGATATTGATCATAATTATTATTAGTAGCATTACTATTTATTTTTAAGCTAGCAGGCATTAGATAAAAGCTTTAATGATTATGTTGATATGTTGGGATAAATTTTTGAAAAGAGTATGCACGATACTGAAATTCATAAAACACTCAACACTTGGTTTAAGGAATTTCAGATTTAAGAGGCTCCATATTAAAAAAAAATTGTTTCATGCTATGGATAATTTGTATATGGAATCCCTTAAATCAAAAATATCTAAAGTTGAGGGTTGAGTGTAATGATATCTGTTAGTGACCTGTTTTCTACCCCCACCTTCCTCCCTGCACTCTTCTCCCTCTCTCTTCCCTCTCTTTCTCTCTCTTGTATTTACCTAGTTGTATTTACCTAGTATGTATGTGTGTGTGTACAGGGAAATGGATTAGTCTGCTTTCCATGCCATAATGCTATACATTTTGGTTGAACAAGGTCACAAGTAAAGGCTCCGGTGAAAGCTCTCCTGGAAAAAAGAAAAGAAAAAAAAGAATACTCCAAGCTTGAGTCATATATATAGATGTGGTGGACATTATTGTAAGTACATCATTACATCAGAGCATAGTTTAATTTTTCCATTTGATGTCTGATAATTCTGGTGAGAGATGAAAGACAACTAAGGCATTTGATGCCTTCAAGCAGGAGTAAAGGTGGGACTGTATAAAAACAATTTGATTAGGGTAGTGGTGAGTGATGGGGTTGACACAGGTGCAAATATTCTAAATGCATATGTAATATTAAGGCATTGCAATAAGCATAATTTAGTAGTAGCAAGGGAGATACAAGGTAATATGCAATGCACAAGTTATGTTTTATGATGCCAGAGGAATTGTGGATGAGAGCTTTAGATAATTTGGTACAAGGAGTTTACTTATGGTATCCAAGTAAGGTACAACATTTTCAATTTATCTACTTACCTACCTACTTATGTAACCTAATCAACGTAGATATTGATTTATTATTACTGTATTATTATTACCATTATTACTGCTGCAACAAATTGGACTCCACTTTCTCCCACTGCTACTTTCACTCTAATAATGCCTGTTGCTCTTGAATCTCAGCAGCTTTAGGTCTTTCTTGTAGTAACATTTTACTCAGCCCTGCTGGTTAATTTCTAATATTGGGAGCATAGTATTTTTCTCATTTCTGCCCTGCCAAGACTGAATCTCCTTACTATTAATAGTAATTTGTTCTTTTTTCTTATGATACCATGTTTGATTTGTGAACTAGTCAGGTTTGTGTGATTGCATTGGCATGGTGATGCCCATCTGTGGCAACATTGTTAGGGTTTTGCGGAAATGGTGGTTAAGGTGGTGGCAGTAATGGCAGTTGAGATGGTAATAATTTTGGCAGTGAAGATAACAACAACAGCAGGAGGCTGCAGAAAGCCATGGTATATATTATGAATTTTTGTGCAAACTGACAACCCTCTGTGATAATTGATAAGCATTTTTTTTCTTGTCTGTGATATTTTTGCCGTTCTTATCATTAACAATATGATTATGTTAGTTATAATTTTTATTGATACTGTATAATTGTTGCTCTTGTTCTGATGGGAAGAAACAGTGGATTACTTGTTTTGCATAGATTATATGGTCCAACTGTTGTTGCTGCTGCCTCCTGTCTCACTTCACCTTTAGGCTTATAGATTAGTGTCACTTTGTGTGCCCCTTCTTTATTTGACCTGCGGACTCAAGTACTTTACAACTTTTTGCGCACTGACATGTATTTAATGCTTCCTCAATAATTCACACATGACTTGCAAACACAGTTGTGGGAATGAATGATAATGTTGACTGATCCTCCTTGCAAAGTGTTGCCAGTGGCAAAAAAGTTAGGTAGTGTAATAAAAGATTTTACTTAATTTTTTGTCTTACTTGATTAAGCTTTATCCAGTATCTTACATTGCCAGCTCTGATGTATGAAATGTACTTATTACACTTTTTATGCAGTTTATTGTCATCACAAAAAATGCAGCATTTTGCATGCATGCTCCATCAACTAGATGTTTTTCAGTTTTCTTTGGTTACTTTGTGCCCATGTGTATAAATGCACTCTTCCACAGACAGACACAATTGAAACATTGCAGATGCCAGCATTGATATTAAACAGTCCTGTTATGTTGGGAGTGTGATTCACCACAGTCTTGGATCACATGTTGGACTCATGATTGACAGCTATTACCTACCCAGTGAGAGCTTAGAGCTCAAAAATGGCCCAATCTATGGTAATGCTGTGATCTTACATATACCCAACTCCATGCCCACCAGAGTTGGAGTGCTGGCTAACAATGCAGCAATGCTAAAATTTTCAGCCATGAGTGGGACTTGAACTCAGATTGCTGAAGTAGTAGTCAAAAGCAGTACCACTATACCATTGAGCCATGTGTGTGTGTTTGTACATGTATATGGATATACAAATATATATATATATATATATATACCTATATATATATAATATACAGGTATTCATCTATTTACTCGTGTTCTAGTAACACATTTTCACTTTAGTGTGCCATGTAATGCTAAAAATTTATTTCAAATTGTTTATCAAATCACTTTTACATGTTCCAGGCCAACTGCATTTTCAAATTGCACACCAGTGACTGCTTGGAACACTAACCACTCCCACTCCCTGTATACTCCCACTCCCACCATTTTTTACTACTATTATTGTAGTAGTTGAATAAGGATATGTTCATTCATAATGCAGTATGTGTTTGTTTGTAAAATAAATTAATTTTTGTGACATGATAGGTGGTGTTTCATCCCCTTCCCATACCTATGGTAGGTATATAGGGGAATCCGTTATCTATATGATTTTCTAATTATGTGATGGCCAAAAGAACACATGTAATATGTAAATAGACAAATACCTGTAAATATATATATATATATATATATATATATATATATATATATATATATATATATATATACACACACATACACATTTTTAGGAGTAAAGTGAGGGGAGCAAAAATTCAGGTTAAGAAAATATAAATGTAGAAATGAAGTGCTCAATTGTTTGGGATCATTGGATGTGACAAAAGCTTCAGGACCTGATGGGATCTCAGACTGGACACTTAAAGAATGTAGGGAAAAGCTGACTTCACAGTCTTATTGCATGTTTGTTGAAAG
This sequence comes from Oratosquilla oratoria, assembly GCF_046742065.1. Taxonomy (NCBI): domain Eukaryota; kingdom Metazoa; phylum Arthropoda; class Malacostraca; order Stomatopoda; family Squillidae; genus Oratosquilla; species Oratosquilla oratoria. The sequence continues at coordinate 9,802,689 of NC_134795.1, read as the reverse complement.
AAGGCATAGTGTCACTTGATTGGAAAAGGGCAAATGTAGTACCAATTCTTGAAGGTAGAAGTAAGGAGATGCCACTAAATTATAGGCTGGTATCTCTGACCAGCACAATAGTGAAATTATGTGAAAGGATTGTGAAAGATCAATGGACCAAATATCTTGAAGAAATGAACATTGTCACAGATGGTCAGTTTGGATTCAGATCTGTAATGTCATGTTTGTTGAATATTTTAAGCTTTTACTTGAGTGGTTCATGCGCTGCAAGAGAGGACTGTGTGTACCTCAGCCTAGATAAGGCATTTGATAAAGTATCACACAGTTGACTTGTATGGAAATTGGAGCACATTGGAGGACTGAGAGATAAACTATTAGAATAGATGAAAGAATTTTCGAAGGGAATACACATGAGGACGGTAGTAAAGGATAAGATGTGAAGATGGAGATCAGTAATGAGTGGAGTTTCACAAGGTACTTGCACCAACAATGTCAATGATATGATGGAATGTACAAGATATACCAACATGTTTGCAGATGGTGCAAAAATCATGAGAAGAGTTGAAAACAAAGAGGACTGTAGACTATTACAAAAAGATCTAGATCCTATTTTTGCATGGAGTCAAGAATGGGAAATGAAATTCAATACCATCATTAATCTATTCCTGTGAAGTGAACCCATTACAAAAGCAAAAGAGGAGAAAGACTGGAAGTCTTGATAAAAGACAACCTGTCACCTGACAGACATACCAGGACTGCAGAAGGTTAAAGTGGCTTTTCACTATATGGATGAAGAGATGAAAAAACTGCTGAAATCCTGATCTGTTCAAGACTGGATATGTGTCAATAATAAGATATAAGGAAGATTGAGAGAATACAAAGGGCAGCAACCAAACTGGTCCCAAGCCTGGTAGATAAACCATACGAGGAAACACTAAAAGGATTGGGTCTGCCAACTTTGAAAAATGGAAGAGAAAGAGGTGATATGATTACAGTATTCAGGTCACTAAATGTTGGCAGAAGAGATGAGGTCATAGGAACAAATTATGAAAGACCACATGTCTAAAGGATTTTAAGATATAGTTTTCCAAATAGATGCATAACTACTTGGAATAGCCTAGAAGGTGATACAGCTGAATCTCGAACAATAGGTGATTTCAAATTTAAATGTGATAACTGGAAATCAAGGATATAGATTAAGTTGGAGCCATTTATGTATTTGAGGTTAGGTATGATAAATTGGGACCCAACAAGTGTTGTTCCTTTCCTGTATACTACAATTAGGTGAATACACACACACACACAATGTATTAGGACACTATTTTAGTGACAGGGAAAAGTAAAATACCATGACATGTTTGTACCTGTAAAATGACAGGCATTAAGGATGCCAGCAGTTTATAAAATGTTTCTGCTCACACTTATCAATAATACCACAGTGACATAGGTATGACATAAATACTCATAAGTATTGATGTGGAAGTTTGATTTTTTTTTTTAACCTCTGATGTGGATGCCATTTTAGTTTTACCAATGTTTTTATATTTTAATTTTGGTTTTATTGTTTTTCCTTCTTTTTCACTTGCTAAATGATCTCAAAATGTTCAGTTTTATATTGTTTCTTTAGAGGCACTCTACTTACTGCAGCATTATCCACTATTTGTTCCATTGCCACCTGCCATGGTTCTCCACCCATTTGACCATCTTACCATCACTCAAGATTTTGTCCATTTTACCTTCACCTCTGTTCCTTACTAGTTTACCTGACCTTTCCTCAACAGTTTTCAAAAAAATTACTACTTGACTATTATTCATAATTTGTGACCATATATCCTATCAATAGTGCTTTGCTTCTTATGTGTTTTGCTTAGTTCCTCAAACTTCATCATCTAATTGCCTCTGGAATCTTCTGCTTAATTCTCCCTCAGCTGCTGTTTCAGCTACAGCTATATTACTTCCTGTTTTTACTGCTTGCTCAGTATTTTTCTTGAGCTCTAGTGCTGAAAGCTGCTGTCAGGTACAGAAGGGTAAGTTGGTGATAAAGGGTCCTCACACTTCTTGTCCCCCATGACTCATCATTCCTCCTTGTCCTTTTCTCCTTGTCCTCCTATTCCTCCAAACATGTTGGGAGTCCAGAATCTTTTGTACCTGCATATGAGACTAAAACTGCTGTCTACTCCAGCACCTGAGCGTTTCATTGTTCTGATCCTTAATGACATTATATATTAAAGGGATTGATTTTGGAATTTCTGGATTTTGTAATAGAAAAAATTAACTAACGTTTCTGCAGAAGACATATTCTATTTATTTTAACATGAAAAAGGCCTTAATTCCATATGAAGTTGTGACATGAATGGAAGTATTATTGAATTTGGAGTTTCTGGAATTTGAAATAGAAAATGAACTAATGTCTGTGGAATACATTTTATGGCATTTATATTAACAGAAATAACAAACTTAATTTCATATGAGGTTCGGTGTTTGATTTTTGTTGATATCAAAGATTATCTTGGTCAGAAAAAGAAAGTGATCAGTTTTAAAGGACAGTAAGGCTGTTAAGGTTGGAGCTATTGTACATTGAAATTATATGTGTGGCAAGCAATCCCTTAGCCTTATTTGATTATATAGATTTATTTCAGTTTACAATCATTTTACAAGCACAAATGAATTAACTAATGCAAGGAATATAGACTGAGTCATGGGTAATAATATAATATACAAAGGATAAATCAAAAAAGCTCAATAAGGGGCTTATTTCCATTGAGGTTCCTTAAGAAATAAAATAATGAAATTATACAAAAATGCAAGGAGGAAATAATACTGTAATACATGTAGTAGTTTTACATCAATATTAGCTAAATTGAAATACAACAAAAGTTGACGGAATAATATAAGTATAAATATAATTGTTATGACTGCTAGATAAGTAAGCATATAAAAGAGATTTCCTGCAAGATAGTTTGAATGACATAGTTTTGAAATGTTTGGATTGATGCATCAAGCTTGCTCCATAAAAGTGAAGCTGTGAACTTGAATGAACTTCTGCCCAAAACAGACCGAAAAAGAAGTGATACAACAGAGGCCCCATTGGATCATGTGTTGTGAGAGTGTACTGACCATACGTGGACTAGGTTTTGTTTGAGGTATTTCAGTGCCCAATCATGTACAATTTTGTGCATATGACAAGTAGTTAAAAAGTTCACTGTTTTCCTTTGTAAACCAGGTAAGATAACTAAAATAGGATACATCAAGATGTGTTCTAGGATTTAATTTTAGCACTATCCTGATAAGTTTGTTTTGGCAGATCTGTAGTTTGTTTTAGGTGTTGAGATAGACTTGGGTACCATGAACAACAATTTTAATCTAAGTGACACTGCACTAGTGCAGAGACCAATAGTTGGTGGTTTTAATATCTTGAAAACTGGAGATTCTGTACAATAGTTTTACTCTGGCATTAACATTAGTGATTATCTTATTTACCATTGTGGCATTACTCATATTTTGGTCAGATTCCACTCTTAGATATTTAATGCACATTTTGGATGTGACATTGATTCCACTGAAGGGTAACATTCAAATTTGAGCACATTTTAAGGATGCCAGTATGCTAAAAATGATTTTTTTAATTTTTTTTTTACCATTTTGCAAAAACTTATGGAAAAATCATTTGAAGTATGCACAATGGCACAACATACTGGTGAAGTAAGAATGTCTTACTGCATCATTTACTATTTTTGAATTATTTTAAAAAGTATCTTTTGAGCAGGTGACTAGCTTTCTATTCAACATTTACATATATTTTTCTAATATAAAATTTTAGAATGGTACACCATACATCTGTCAGCATGTACTGAGAGTGAGATGTGAAGGCAAGAAACACAAAGTAACATTTTTTTTTTTTTTTTTTTTTTATGCAAATAGGGACTGTGTTAAATGCTGGGAAGTTGTTCATCCCTGGTTAAACAAAACCCCAACATGAATCACTTTCTGTAATGGGCCAAGAGTAATACCCCAGTAAAAGCCAACAAGATTTTCAGGATGAAGTTAAATAAATGTGAAAAATATTATTTACAAAACACTACTTCATGTATGATGTCTAATTTCTAAGTATTTATACATTTTTCATCTATATTATTAATAGTTTTTTTCATACAGAGGATAATTCTTTTATTATCTTTGCAGCTCAGTATCTCAGTAACTGTTTTTGTTCAATTTTTGCTTATAATTCAGAAACTTTTTCTCTAAACTAATTTTTTTTTTTTTGCAATGCATATCCTTTTTTTCAAAATTGTTTTGTTGAATTATATCTCTAAGGATAAAACTATAACTTTTAGCAAATATAATTACATGAACTTTTTTTTTATGAAATTTGGGTATTCATAAAGAAAAATCCATTATGGTGTAACTTTTAGTAACAAGACAATCTTTATTAAAGCTTCAAATTTCCTTAAAAAAAATCAACAGATCACAGTTTCTTTTAGTTTCCAAGATTTAAGAAAAATAAAAGACATCAAAATATTTTTTTAGTATATATTTTTTTTCAATGGTTTTCCATAAAAATTGGCACATAATTTTTATGCTGTTTAATGGACTATATAGTGGTATCCAGGAGGGGGATAGGAAGAATTTTGGATGTTGTTAGGGGAGAGAGTGAGGAAATAGATAATTTTTTGTTGGAAGGTAAATTGAGAGTGGAGGATAGGTGGAGAAAGAGGAAAAGGACTGAAGGTAAGGAGATGCTTAGAGTAAACTGTTTAAATGAGAAGGGAAAGGAGCAGGAGTAAGAAGCTGAGAAAATTGTGGGATATGGTGAAGAATAAAGGTAGGAGTGTTGGAAGAATGGGAAGTGTTTCAAGGAGGGAGTAACAAGGTGTGCAAAGATAGTGTGTGGAACAAGGAGGATGGGAGGGAATTGAAGGAAGGGTGGCGAGTGGTGGGATGATGAAGTGAAGAATGTTGTTCAAGAGAAGCAAGCATTCATGGACTGGTTGCATAGGATGAGAGAAACATATGAGGTACAAAGAAAAGAGAAGAGAAGCAAACCAACCTAAAGGAGAGCAGTTGTAAAATGGGGAGGAGTATGAAAATTTTTTGAAAGTGATAAAAAGATGTTTTTGGAGGAAGTTAAAAGAGGAAGGGGAGGCAAATCAAATAGAGAAGAACAGGTAAAAGGTGCAGATTGAGAGATGATAACAGAAGAGCAGGTAGTAAGGGGAAGATGGGCAGAGTATTTTTGGAAGTTGCTAAATGTGGAGGATAGAGAGTGGTGGTAGCAGGGGAAGGTGCTAATAAAATGACAGTGATGTGTGAGGAAAATGGAGGAGAAATAAGAAAAGATGAAGTGGAAGTAGTTATTAAAGTGATGAGAGCAGATAAGGCACCTGGGTTAGATGGGTGTCATGTGGAGTGTCCAAAGAAGAGAGCCACAGTAATAGTGGACTGGCTAGTAAGGTTGTTTAATGTGTGTCTGAAAGAGGGTAGTGCTGAAGGACTGGAGGAGTACCTGTATAGTTTGGCTTTACAAGGAAAAGGGGACAAACATGAGTGTAGTAGTTTCAGAGGGATGAGTTTGTTGAGTGTAATTGGGTAGGCTTATGGGAGGGTTTTGATTGAGAGGATTAGGAAAGGAAAAGAGGGGGTAATTTACCTAGTTGTATTTTGCGGGAAGGGGAGCTACGCTCATGGTGTCCCGCCTTTTTATCTTGCAGTGTCTACTAAGTATTTCAGCGGCTTTGACCCATCGTTTTTCGCTCATATTTCCGAAATAACCATTCACATCAGTATGATATATTAGCACAGCCTAATTCACACCCGGCCATAATTTTTTACGTTAGAGTGCATTTACAAGTGTATTTAATTACGGCGTTTACTCTTGATATTAAGTGTGTCGTAGCCGAGACCCATGAAGTAAATCGAACAGGTGAAGTCGTGACGTCATCACAAACTACCTCGTGTATCCCAACTTCACTTGTTCGATTTACTTCACGGGTGTCGGCTAAGACACACACAATATCAAGAGTAAGCACCGTAATTAAATACACTTGTGAATACACTATAACGTCAAAAATTATGGCTGGGTGTGAATTAGGCTGTGCTAATATACCATGCTGATGTGAATGATTATTTCAGAAATATGAGAGAAAAACGATGGGTCAAAGCCGCTGAAATACTTAGTAGTTTGCTTTTAAACTCATGAATGTGGGTGTAGGAAAGGTTACACAGATGAAATTTTTGTGGTAAGGCAAATATGTGAGAAAGCTTTAGGAAAAGGTAAGGATGTTTTTTGGGGCCTTTATGGATTTGGAAAAGGCTTATGACAGGGTAGACAGAAAGGCACTGTGGGAGGTTTTGCATATATATGAAATAGGGGAAAAGCTGTTAAGGGCAATCAGGAGTTTTTAGGAGAGTAGTAGAGCCTGTGTTAGAATTCGAAATGGAGAGAGCAAGTGGTTTGAAGTGAAAGTGGGACTGCATCAAGGAAGTGTCATGTCACTGTGGCTGTTCAATGTGTACATAGATGGGGTAGTGCAGTAGTTAAAGGCAAGGGAATTGAAGATGGTTAAAGAAAATGGAGAAAAGAGGAGCTAGTTGTTGCTCACTGATGACACTGTGCTTGTGGCAGGATCAGATAGGGGATTAAGGGAGTTAGTGACAGAGTTTGAGATGGTATATGATAGGAGAAAGTTGAGGTAGCTTTAGGTATTTGGGGTTGCATGTGGCAGGGAATGCAGGAGGGGAAGTAGAGGTAAATTGTAGATTGAGAGAAGCAAGTAAATGCTTTGTGGAATTACAAAGGTGGCGCATGCTGACAGGAGACCTTTTGGTCCATAACTAGGTCAGATGCAAAAAAATATAATGATGATAAAAATAAAATAAAAATTATAATAATATAGATAAGAATAAATAAAATAAATGCATAGGTATAGTTAGATGATAAACAAACAGGTAAATAGTAGACAATAATAGACAGATAATAATAAATGAAAATCAAGCAATTAATAAACGGACAATAACAAATATAAAATAAATGGCAGTCATTACAGCATCTTGCTTAGATGTTTATCTAAATGAATCTTAAAGCTTTGAACAGAACTACATTGCACTGCCTCTGCTGGAAGTTTATTCCATTCATTAACTACACAGTTGGCAAAGTTGTTTCTACCCACTTCCAAATCAAATCCATTTCCTGACAATTTGAGACCATTATTTCTTGTTGGATTCTCATTCAGTGTAAAACTTTTGTCATTTTTTATGTCAATCCCCTTTAGAATCTTAGACCTGTATCAAGTCACCTCTGAGTCTATGCTTTTTTAGGGAAAATAGATTCATGTGTTTTAGTCAATTTTCGTACGATTTATTTTTTATATTTGGAATCAGTTTTATGGCTTGCCATTGAAATTTTTCCAATCTGTCAATGTCTTTAATGAGATTCAGTGACCATACAGAAACAGCATATTCCAAATGAGGACAAACTAACCATTTAAATAACTTAATAGACTACCACTTACTCTGTGTGAAGCTAATTTAGTAAGTAGCCTTTCGTGGGGGATGGTATCAAAAGCTTTTGCAAAGGCTAAATATATTAAATCTATATTGTTTCTTTTGTCATAATTCGAGATGACTGTGTTGTAGAATTCGAGTAAGTCACGCAAAAATATTTCCGTCTGAATCCATGCTGGCTATCATTTATCAAACAGTTGCTTTCTAAAGGATGTTAGATAGCATCACTGATTATAGTTTCCATAATTTTTCATATGATTGAAGTCAAGCTTATAGGCTTGTAGTTATATGGTTTCTTTTTGTCACCTTTTTTGAATATTGGAGTAATGTGTCATGAGAAATAGGCATCAGTGAGTGGATGCAAAGAGGAAATTGTATGAAGGGGTGATTGTGCCAATGGCTTTGTATGGGGGCAGAGACTTAGAATTTAAGAGAGGCAGAGAGGATAAGTTTGTATTTACCTAGTTGTATTTTACGGGATGAAAGCTATGCTCGTAGTGACCTGTTTTCTTATCTCTACATCCAGTTTATTCTTAAAATCTTGTATAGTTTTGGCATTCACTGTTCCTCTATTCAGTATGTTCCAGACATCAATCACTCTATGTTGGAAGCTATTTTTTTCAGGTCTCTTCTACAACTGTAGTTTCTTTTCATGTCCTCTTGTTTCTCTTCTGTCCCACTTTAATAAGTCGTCTCTATTGAGAATTTCCATCCCTTTCATAATTCTGAAAATAGTCAACAAATTGCCTCTTTCTCTTCTCTGTTCCAGTGTTAACAGATGTAATTTCTCCAATCTTTGTTCGTATGTCAGATTTGAGTGTAGATGCCATTTTTGTCACTGCTCTTTGGATTCTTTCTAATTTTCTTATGTTCTTTGTGCTAGGTGCCCATAGTGTTGCAGCATATTCAAGTTTAAGTCTTATCAGTGTAACAACTATTTTTTTTACCATCTCATGTAGTCGAAGGCCACTTTCATTGATCTCAATAAGTTATAAATCTCTCCAAATAATTTATTGACATGTTTATCAGGTGTCAAGTTGCTTGAGATAATTACTCCTAGGTCCCTCTCAGAATCAACTTTTTTGACTTTTTTGTTTCCTATTTTATACTGTCCCAATACTCTGTTTTAACTTTTTCCAAATTCCATTATGCTACATTTTTAATGTTGAAGTTCATCTCACACCTCTGACTCCATTCCCATATTTTGTCTAGGTCATCTTGCAGCGATATGCAATCTTCTTCTGTTCCTACTCTCTTGAGTAATTTGGCATTGTCAGCAAAGAAGTTCATGTAACAATTTACTCCCTCATCCATATCACTTATATATATGGCAAACATTAATGGAGCCAATACAGAGCCTTGCAGGACGCCACTCTTCACACTTTCCCAGTTCGAATTTTTGTCTCTGAGTACCACTCTCATTTTTCTCCCAGTTAAGAAATCCTTCATCCATTCCAGCAGTTTACCTTGTATTCCTCCTATTGTTTCAATTTTTCTTATTAATTTTTTATGTGGTACTTTATCGAATGCCTTCTGCAAATCCAAGAAGGCTCAATCTGCCCAGCCATCTCTTTCTTGTATTATCTCACTTGTTTGAGAGGAAATGTCTGAGAAGTGCAGTAGAGGTTACTAGGTTGGATAGAGTGAGAAACGAGGTGAGGAGGAGAGTGGGAGTGGAAAAGGAGATGGCAGATAGGGCTGATGAAAAGTATTGGGATGGTTTGGACATATGGAAAGAATGAGTGAAGAGATATTAGTAAAAGAGGTGTGGAAGTCAGAGGTAGAGTGAATTTGAGGGGACAACTGAGGATGAGATAGATGGGATAAAAAGGGCATTGAGCATGGGGGAAATGCCTGTTGAGCAAGAAAGGGAGCAGGCAGAAAATAGCAGGGTAGGGGTGCTTATGTGTGAATGATATTTTGATGCAGCCTGAAGGGATTTCTCCCCATCTCTTTTTCTGCATGAGGGAACAGAGAGTGGGGGTTGCCAATTAAGTGAAGTGGCCTCGCTGTGGATGTACTGTGTCTTGCTACATTACTTATGACCTAGGGCAGTGGGTAGGATACAGGGATGACCGATCATCCATGAGAAGCTAAAATGAGAGGGAAAGTGTAGTGGAGGGGAGTGGAATGGGTGGGAGCAGGTACATGTCTTTGTCTTGGCTATCTCCCTTATAAGTGGGGAAAAAACTCTTGATATATAGATAGACTAGTTACAGAAAAAAAAAATATCAGTCCAGCTTCATTATTTCAATATACGCATACCAATGCCCATAACATGTAGTTTATTCCAAATAAAACACACTTAGTTTTACCCCTGCCACATTCACACCCAAGTATCTAAAACTATCCATTTCCTCCAGTCTCTCTCCCTTAATATTCACTTCCAGTCCACTGCCACTTTTTCCCCTTGTATATCTCACCACCTTACATTTACCCACATTTATCTTCATCTTCCTTCTTTTGCACACCTTCCCAAACTTTATCACTGACTTCCTCAATTCCTCCTCTGATCCTACAAGTGCAGTGTTGTCAGCAAACGACAACTGGCTTATCTCCCACTTTTCTCCATTTTCTTTACCCATCTCCAATCCCCGATGCATTACCCTTGCATTTACATCTTGCACCACCCTATCTATGTATAAATTGAACAGCCAGGGTGACATAACACATCCCTGTTGAAGTCCCAACTTTACCTCAAACCACTCACTCTCTCCATTTCTGATTCTAACACAAGCCCTACTACTCTCCTAAAAAAATTTGACTGCTCTCAAAAGCTTTCCTCCTATCCCATATATCTGCAATACCTCTCACAGTGCCTTCCTGTCTACCCTGTCATAAGCCTTTTCCAAATCCATAAAGGCCCAAAAAACACCCTTACCTTTTCCTAAAGCTTTCTCACATATCTAAAAAACACCCTTACCTTTTCCTAAAGCTTTCTCACATATCTGTTGCATTACAAAAATATGATCCATGCAACCCCTGTCCTAAACCCACACTGTTCTTCAATTACTCCCTCTTTTCCTTTCCTAATCTTCTCAATCATGACCCTTCCTTAAGCCTTCCCAACTACATTTAATTAACTGATCCCTCTAAAACTACTAAACTCACACTTGTCCCTTTTTTCCTTATAAAGTAGAACTATACAGGCACTCGTCCAGTCCTCTGGCACTCTACCCTCTTTTGAACAAACACTAAATAACCTCACAAGCCAATCCACCATCACTGTACCTCTTTTTAGACATTCCGCATGAGACCCATCCAACCCATGTGCCTTACCTGCTCTCATCATCTTAACAACTGCTTTCACTTCATCCTTCCTTATTTCTCCTCTATTTTCCTCATTTGTCACTGTCATTTTCTTAGTGCTTCCCACTGCAACTACCTTTCCCTCCCTATCCTCCTTCACATATAGCAACTCCCTAAAATACTGTGCCCATTTTCCTCTTACTGCCTTCTCTTCCATTGTCATCTCTCCATCTGCACCTTTTACCTTTTCTTCTCTACTTGATTCACCTCTTAATTTCTTTCCAAAAATATTTTTGTTACTTTGAATTTTTTCTATCATACTCTTACCCCATTTCATATCTGCTCTCCACTTTGCCTCCTTTATCTTATGCTTTACTTCTCTTTTCTTTGTACCTCTCATATGATTATCTCTTCCTATTTTGTAACCAATCTGTGAAAGCTCACTTCTCTTCTACAACCTTCTTTGCTTCCTCATTCCACCACTCACTACCCTTCCTTCTATTTCCTCCCATCCTCCTTGTTCCACACACCATCTTGTCATATGCTAGGCCCTGTATTTGAGTTGGTACATCAAATCATAAACCGTGACTCGAGCAGTTCCTGCAGTCCAGTTTCTAGAACAACATTTAGCCTCTTTATAATCAATTTAACTTCATTGGGGTCAAGAAAATAGTGAAGTGCAATCACTTAATTTAATATGTGAATTAATTACAATTAGCTTTTTATTTACAATTAAGTCGGTGTGAACAGAGTGTGAGCACGGTAATCAGGAGGGCCTAAAATGCCCGTGCATGTTTTTATACTGCCCTACAACAGTGCCATGGCACAGGTGCCAATGTATGCCAATGTAACCTATCCTACTATTTACCCAGCTTCACACAATTTACCCATATCTTTATTTTTGTGTAAGGAGGGCTTATAATATAGTCACTAATACTCATCTAAAACATATAAGCAATGGGGCCTAGAAGTGAGGGCCCTACTTCGAGCCATCATCTTGATTCATGTGCCCTCTGACCTCTGATGACAGGAGGCCCTGATTTTGTAGTCCTCTGCTGCTGGCTTCCAAGCCCTCTGCATCCTTTGTGTGTGTGATGCCCACGTCCTTTGTCAGTAACATGTCATGGAACATGACAATCTTTGTACACCTTGTGACTTGTGACTCCCTCCTTGAACCATCCCTATTCCTCCCCCACTCCTAGTTCTACTCTATCCTTCATTCCCTCCCATTTCTCTCTCAGCTTCTTGTACTCCTTTTCTTCTCATTTAAGCAGTTCACTTTAAACACCGCCATACCTTTTGTCCTTTTCCTCTTTCTCCATCTATCCTCCACTCTCAACATACCTTCCACCAAAAAATGATCTGATATTCCCCCACTCTCTCCCCTTAGAACATGTACATCCATAAGTTTTCCTACTATTCTCCTGGTTACCACTATATAGTCCATTAATGCTCTATCTACCACCCACTCCTATGTGTACTTATTCTTGACTTTTTACCTAAACACTGTATTTGGTATTATCAACTCTTTCTAAATATATCTCCACCATCAACTCTCCACTACAATTTTTCCTAGAACTCCACACTTTCCAACCACTCCATCTATTGGTTTATTTCTTACCCTAACATTAAGGTCTTTCAGTATCACTACATGAACATTTCTCCCTAAACCCTCTATGCACTCATTTAAATCCATTCAAAAAGCCTCCCTTTCCTCTACACTCTTCTCACTACCAGGTGCATATGCACTTACAATGACCCAAAACTTAAACTACAGACACTAGAGCAAAGAAGAGAGAGAGGAGATTTGATAGCTATTTACAGAATCATGAAAGGCATAGAAATTACTGATAGAGAGAATCTGATCAAATGGGATGACAGAAATACAAGAGGACACGGAAAGAAAATAAAAAAAGACAGTTATAGAAGAGATCTGAAAAAGAACAGCTTTCCCCACAGAGCAATAGACATTTGGAACAAATTAGATGAGAAAGTTGTGTGTACAAAAACAATACATGAATTTAAAAATTAGTTTAGATAAAATGAAATATGAAGACGGGACCCCACGAGCATAGGTTCCCTTCCCGTAAAATACAAGTAGGTACAATGACCCACATCAACCCATTTTCACCTTTATCCACATTAGCATCGAAGAAACCTTCCACTCCACCACACACCTATCTCTTCACTTAATAGTATGGCCACCCCTTCTCTCCCTTGTCTTCTCTTCACTCCTGAGATCCTCCCAATTACACTCTTAAACTCAAACTCACCCCTCCCTTTCAACTTAGTTTCACTCAATGCAAACACATCCATCTTCTCTCAAACATACTGCCTATCTCGTCCCTTTTGTTCTCATCTGTACCACATCCACACACATTGAAAGACCCCAAACCTTTGGAAACTGGTTGGAAAACTCCTCCCACACCCTCATATGCCTTTACTTTTTTTAGGAATGTCCCCTTTAGGGCTACAGGTAGAAGGATTTCTAGTCCTATCCCCATCCCATTTTTGTTGCCTTATGTGACTCAAGTGGAAAAACTTGGTGGCAGTATTTTCTCCCACCACAGGGTTTGGCAAAATGAGAAAATGAATATTCAGAGAAATTGTATAGGACAGTAACAAGAGTGGGGGGGGACAGCATAACAGAGGGATAGTCGCAGTATAATAAAGTATCATCATTTTTCTGTGACTAGGGATTTTCTCTACCATAGACAAAATGATGTGTGGCTCTGATCTGTAGGGGCATCCCATATAGACCCTCAAGTATCAGCTGCATGCTACTTAGCATGCAGCCAATACCTCAGACAGGGCAGAGATAACTTGTCAAATAGTTATGGACCAACAAATTCAAGTTTAGAAGTTAAGTTCATTTTCAATGATGTTGACATTCTTGTATGAATACATTTGCATACAATAAAAGTGTTGAATCATTTGGATACAATAAAAGTTTACAATTGAATGAAGAGTCCACGTTCTCATAAATAAGAAATAACAGGGATTCCAAATTGAAACCTTGAGGGACACCACATATTATATTTAGCAGATATGACAAAGTTGACATCTACAACATGTTTTCTAGAGCACAAGTATGAGGAAAACCACTTAACACATGTTTTGTCTAGACCTATGGCATTGAGCTTACCCAGAAGAATGTCACTATTTGCAGTATCCTATGCTTTTTGTAGGTCAAGTAGCACCATATCACAGTAGTTGCCTATATCCAATTCTGAATGAATATAGTCTGACAAATGGATAACATGATTCCATTTATTATAATTTTCGAAATCTGGACTGAAACTCATAAAGTAGGTTGTTTTGCTCTATGGTACTCATTCAATTGATCATATACCACTCTTTTTAGGATTTTTAATATATATGGACATGACTGTAATTACCTGCTTCTGTTTTGCTTGATTTTTTGTACTGAGAAACAACATGTGCTTGTTAAAATCATCAAGCACCACACCTTGATCAAGTGACAAGTTTACAATGTATTTACCTAGTACCTTACAGGAAGGGGAGCTATGCTCATGAGGTCCTGTCTTTGTATCTCACACTGTCTAGTTTGCTCTTAAATTCGTGTATAGTTTTTTAACATACTATTGTTTCATCCAGTGTGTTCCAGAGATCCACCACTCTGTGGGAAACTTTTGTCCTATAGCTGTCCTTTTCGAGTTTCTCCTCATATGAAGGGTTTGAAAGTGTTGGGACCATTTTTGTAGTTGCTCTCTGGCTTCTTTAAATCTTTTTTTTTTTTTATTCCTTTTGGTACTAGGTAACCATAGTGTTGCAGCATACTCCAGTCTAGGCCTTATCAGTGTGACTAGTATTTTTTTTTTTTTTTTTTTTTTTACCATTTATTCATCCAGATAGATAAAGGCCACCTTTATTGACCTTTGCAAGTTGTATAATTCTCCAACAATTTTGTTTATCTGTTTATCAGGGGACATGTCATTTGTAATGATACTCCCAGGTTTTTTTCAGATTCCACTTTCTTCACTTCATTCCTATTTTATATTGTCCTGATATTCTATTTTTACTTTTTCTGAATTCCATTATGCTACATTTCTTGATGTTGAAGTATACTTACCACTTCTGACTCCATTTCCAAACCCTGTTCAGGTCTGTGGTGATTTACAATCTGCTTCAGTCTTCACTTTCCTTAAATTTAGTGTCATCTGCAAAGAAACTCATGTAATATTCCACATCTTCGTCAATGTCATTCACATAAATAGCAAGCATTATTGGAGCCAATACTAATCCCTGTGGAACTCCACTAATCACCTCAAGCTAAACTATTTTCTCTGAGCACTACCCTCATTTTCCTTCCATGCAAAAAAATCCTCCATCTAGTTTTAGTTTACCTTGTATCCCTCCTTTGTTCTTCATTTTTTGTATGGTACTTTATCAAAGGTTTGTTGTAAGTCTAGGAAAGCACAATCAGCCCATCCATCCCTTTCTTGTATTATATCTATTAATCTTGAGTAGAAACAGATTAAATTTGTAGCACATGATCTTCCCTGTCTGAATCCAAATTGTCTCAAATTTATTATATTGTTTTCTTCTAGGTGTTTTATCCATCTGTTCTTAACTTTTTCACAAATTTTGGCTACAGTGCTTGTAAGGGAAACTGGTATGTAATTTGTTGGGTATTCTTTGTTTCCTCCTTTTTATATTAGAACAATATTGGCATTTTTCCAGTCATTTGGTATTTTTCCTTCTTTGAATGAGCAACTTGTTATGTTATATGTTTTGTCTAATCATTCTTTACATTCTTTTAGTATCCAATTTGCTATTCTATCTGGGCCATGTGATTATCTGACATCAAGTTTTGTTAATTGATCCATTATTTCTTTTTGTGTTATTGTTATTTCCTTCATGGGGGGATCACACTTTGTTCACTTCATCCTAATGCTGTACATTTTCTCTCGTGAAACCAACTTGAAGTGAGTGTTCATGACTTAAGCCATTTTTAAGTCTTCTGTGTAGTACTCTATATTTCCATGACATAGTTTCACCATTTCCTATATATTTTTTAAGTTTACCATTCACATTTTTTCCTCTCTGTATTTATTTACATAGTTGTATTATATGGGATGGGAGCTATGCTTGTGGTGACCTGTCTTTGTATCTCTCAGCATCAAGTTTTTTCTTAAAATCTTAAAGTGTTTTCTCACACTGTTTCTTTGCCTAATTTGTTCAAAGTATCTATCATTCTGTGTGGTAAGCTATTTTTTTTTTCAGATCTCTGTAATTATCTTTTTTTAGTTTCTTTTCATGTCCTCTTGTTTTTCCATTGTCCCATTTCAATAAATCATTCTTAACTAGGATTTCCATTCCCTTCATAATTCTATAGATAGTAGGTCTCCTCTTTCCCTTCTTTGTTCCAGAGTTACATGTGTAATAACCTTGGTACCATCCTTGATAAATAATGCTGGGATTAAGTCTAAACCAGTTGCTTGACACTTGTTGACATTACTTAGAGCATTATGGATTTGTTCAACACAGACCTTTGTTACTTTGCATTAGTCTGAGATGACACCTTTAGACTAATAATATTCATAAAACCTGTTTTCATCATACATATCACTTGCCTTGGGTAACTTTTCAGCCAGCTTGGCAGCCACAGCAGTGAAAGAATAATTTATTGACGACATTATTCTCAAAAGTTACTGAACCATTCACATTTAGACCTATGTTGACTAATTTTTTTACCCTGCTTGCTAGCTCCTAGACATTTGAGTGTTTTCCATAACTTTATGACTGTTTATTTTCCTCAGCCTGATTTCTAATATGGAACCTTTTAGCACTGTTAATGAGTTTTTGTGTGTTTCTAATTTTCATGTTACATCTCATACTTCTCAGGATTCTTTGACACTTTGAGCTGTTTCAGTAGTTCATCCCCAAGGTGGATGTGACTTAATATTTCCCTAGACACGTTTCTAGTCCTTTGTTTTAATCAAACATTTTAGTTGGAGCTATCATATCCAGAACTGCTATAAATACAATCCTGAATTTTTGTCAGGCTTTGTTGACATCCATACAATTCAGTACTATTGATGAGTCAAGATTAGATAATTTTTCATTGAAACTTTCCTTAATTTAGTGTTTCAAAGAGTAAATATTAATAGACATATGAGTGTTTACTTGTTTCATAGTTACTTTACATGTATAACATATTATTTTGTGGTCACACCATAGGTTAATACACCACTAATAGAAATTCTGTGCTCATCTGTCACCAGGATAAGATCAGTTACAGAACTTCACATTTTCAAAATTCTTTTAGGCTCATTGATTAGTTGTTTTAGAGACAGTGAACATTTACACAAATAATTACGTACTAGAGTCTATGTTATTGGCATCAATATTAAAATCACCTAAAAGGGACAGATGGGCTGATTGTGCATTCCTAGATCTACAAAAAGTTTTTGATAAAGTCCCTCACAAAAAACTAAGAAAACTGGAAACCATAGGAGGTATATAAGGAAAACTACTGAAATGGATAGAGGACTTTTTGCATGGAAGAAAAATGAGAGTAATGCTCGGAGATAAGAGTTCTACTTGGGAGAAAGTAATTAGTGGAGTTCCACAAGGATCAGTATTGGCTCCAATAATGTTTGCTATGTGAATATCATGGATGAGGGTGTGGAATATTACATGAACTTTGCAGATGATGCAAAATTGTTAAAGAAAGTGAGTATTGAAACAGACTGTGACTTGCTACAGAGAGATCTGAACAGGGTCTGGGAATGGAGTCAGAAATAGGAAGTGGACTTCAACATAAAGAAATGTAACATAATGGAATTTGGAAAAAGTAAAAAAAAAAAAAAAAAAGTATCAAAACCAATTGGTGAAAAAGAAGTAACAAAATTTGGATCTGAAAAAGACCTGGGAGTGATCATCACAAAACATATATCCCCTGACAAACATATAAACAAAATTGTCAGCAAAACCTATAGCTTGCTAAGATACATAAAAGTGTCTTTTACTTACTTGGATGAAGAAATGGTAAAGAAAATATTAGTCACACTGATTAGGCCCAAATTGGAATATGCAATGACATTATGGTCACCCAGTACTAAAAAGAATATAAAGAAAATTGAGGGAATCCAGAGAACAACTATGAAGATTGCCCTAATACTATAGTAAATGTCACATGAAGAAAGATTGGTAAAACTAGAACTACCGACTCTGGAACAAAGAAGAGAAAGAGGTGACTTGTTGACCATCAACAGAATTAGTAAAGGTGTAGAAATCTTTGATAGAGACAACTTACTAAATTGGGATAAGAGAAACACAAGAGGACATGAAAAGAAACTCAAAAAGGACAGTTATAGAAGAGACATGAAAAAAAAAAAGTTTTCCCCACAGAGTGGTGGATGTATAGAACATACTAGACAAA
Source organism: Oratosquilla oratoria (assembly GCF_046742065.1). NCBI lineage: Eukaryota > Metazoa > Arthropoda > Malacostraca > Stomatopoda > Squillidae > Oratosquilla > Oratosquilla oratoria. The sequence goes on along the minus strand of NC_134795.1, from coordinate 9,784,541 downwards.
ACAATAGTATGTCCAAAAACATACACACACCAAAGGCTTTTTCCCCCTTACACGGGGGGGTAGCCAAAAAGAAAAAGGCATAGAAACCACTCCCACCCATTCCATTCCCTACATATTCTACTCCCCTCCACCCTCCTCCCTCCCTCTTATCTTGGCACCTCCTGAATGACGGGTCTGTCCTGTCCCGTCCTTCCTCAACAGACATTCCTCTCTTTTGTAATGCCCCTTTCACCCCATCCATCCATCTCATCTTAGGACGCCCCCTCGTATTCACTCCTTCCACCTCTGCCTTCCACACCTCTTTTACTAATCTTTCCTCACTCATTCTTTCCATGTGTCCAAACCATCCTAATACTCTTTCATCAACACTATCTCCCAGCTCCCTTTCCACCCCTGTTCTCCTCCTCACCTCCTCATTTCTCACTCTATCTAGCCTAGTAACCCCTATCATACTTCTCAGACATTTCATCTCAAACACATGCTATATGCTATATCATTGTGGGCACCAAGCACAAAGAAAAACACAAAGCTATTAGAAAGAATCCAGAGAGTGGCATCCAAGATGGCACCTACACTATCAAATTTGACATATGAACAAAGATTGGAGAAATTACAACTGATAACACTAACACTAGAGCAGAAAAGGGAGAGAGGCGATTTGTTGACCATCTTTAGAATTATGAAAGGAATGGAAGTTCTTGATAGAGATGACCTATTAAAATGGGACAAAAGAGAAACAAGGGGACACGCAAAGAAACTAAAGAAAGACAGTTACAGAAGAGACCTGAAAAAGAACAGTTTCCCACACAGGGTAATTGACGTCTGGAACAAATTGAACAGTGAAACAGTTAATGCCAGAAATATACACGAATTCAAAAGCAAACTAGATGTAGAGAGATACAAAAACGGGTCAACACGAGCATAGCTCCTGTCCCATAAAATACAACTAGGTAAATACATTCAAACTCCTCTCTTCCTCTCTTATGTTCCATATTTCTGCCCCGTACAGTGCTGTTGGCACAATCACTCCTTCATATAACCTCCTCTTAGCATCCATTCCCAGATGTCTATTTCTTGTATTGTTTTTGCACTTTTTTTTTTTAAAGTGTACCGGTAATAAAAAGTGCAAAAACAATACAAGAATTTAAGAGCAAACTAGATATGGTGAGATATAGAGACAGGACACCACAAGCATAACTCCCCTTCCCGTAAGATACAACTAGGTAAGTACTCATATCATAAGAACATATCACAACTAAACAAGGGCTCTTCAAAAATACTATAGAAGTTTTGTTGTTCTGGAGGTCTATTCACTGTGCCGACAAGGAAGGGCTTTGCCTTTGGTAAAAGGATTTTGACATAGAGGACCTCAAACATCTCATTGTTCAGATCATTGCGGATGTCGAATGTGAAATCACTGTGTATGTACATGGATACACCTTTACCATGATAATTACTGTCCCTACAGATACAGCTGTATCCAGGAATGCCCATATCCCTATCTGTAACTGTTTTGTCCAGCCATGTCTCTATGAAACCTAACACAACAGTGTATGTATCGCAAGCAAGTTTATGGAGGTCAGCTATTCTTGGGACGAAACAACACATGTTGAGATGGAGACTATGAAGACCATGCTTTCTGAGGCACCCAAAATCGTCGTAGATGGTGTCATTGCTGCCAAGCAACTCATTGCATATAGTGTCTTTATTTCTGAGCAGCTTGTCAGGTTCACCATCCTCAGGCACCAACTGTGGTAGACTTGCCAGGCATCAAGGACAAGTGAACATTAACTCTACATTGGCATCATACTCCGCCCTGTTTACATCACTGCACCACAAATGAATCCATTGAGGACAGAGGTCACATTCAATGGCATGGCTGTTAGATCTGATATCCTTTTTGCATACAACCCATAGAAAATTGAATGGGCCTGGGTTGGGGTTTAAATCTCCTCCCAGAATCAAAGTTACTATTGACAGATATTTAACATTATTCAGAGTGAGCCTCAATTGTTTACACTTCTGCCCTGACTGTGGTTTTGTTGTTATGGGCAAAAAAAGTGTATCCACAATAGTTCTAATACTGAAATGATCTCTGTTATTGAAGTTCATAACTGAGTCAAACTCATAGGGCTGCCTTCCCACTGATTCACTCCACTGAACCTCCGATGACAGGTTATTGTATTGGGTGACTGTTCTATGTATGTGTATCGTTATCAGACACTATAGAACAGCTATGTGTACTGTAGTCATCTTGAGTGATTCATGGATGAGAGGGAAATTAAGATAAAGAAAAATAATCAGAAAATAAGAATAGAAAGATGAATAAGAAAGTAGGAGAGGGATAGTAGGGAGGCTTGGGAGATGTGATGAAACCTGTGGCTTAGTTGTCCATTTGACTGCCTGACTGGGGAGGTGGGTTGGGGGGGAGGGGGAGGTGTTTTATGACCTTCCAACACTAGCAGCCTTGTTGTAAACAAAATGAGGGGAACATGGAACTAACCCATTCCTTCGATTCTCACCTTGCACTTTTTCAAATTTCTTTTTCAAATGTAGTCACGATGCAGCTACCTATTACATCTGTACACGTTGCATACATGATTTACTCCAAATTACAGTTTCCTGTCCCCTGCCTCTAATTTGATGGTATTGTAAAAATTCTTTGGTTTCTTGAGATTGTAACAGCTTGAGAGAAATCCTTGCAGTTATATGAATAAAGTACATCAATTTTTAACATGTGATTTAGTGAGTCACAAATTATAGTACATGTACTAAAAGGCCCTTTCCTCCACATATGGGTTGGAGAAGGCTTAGTTTGAAGCATAACCCTCACTACACCCATCTAAAAATCCATCCATTGTCCCTTAGCTCTTTGCAGATGAAAGGTCATCCCTGTCCCACACCCACTGCTTGGGGGTTAGGCTTTCCTTACTATGAATCTTGTTTCAAGGTTTTGCAGCCCTCTCTATCATATATCCTACCTAAGAAGAGGGAAAATGGACTCAAGATCTCAAAACAGGAAGGTAAACCAACTGCTGTCCCACCATCCCCAAGTGCCCTCTCTAACAGTAAGGAACAGACCAAGTCTGACTGTATATTCAATTACCATTGCTCTCATTAACAAGACTTTTCCAACAAATAACCATAAGTCCTCTGGAGAAGGTACATGATGGTAGGGGCAAGAGCAAACCTGTTCAAAAAACAACTTTTTCATATGTTACTGTACTTTTTCCCATGCTTTTTGACCTGAAAAAAAAATCACATCCTTTTTTATCTAGGATGTATGGAACCATTGTCACATGGAGGCTGAATTTTTTTTACTATCTAACCAAAAGGGCCAATTATAAGACATTTCCAAGGATATTTTGTTATATAATTTTTTATCTATCCAATATAGAGCAACAAATTAGGTACCAAATGAAAGAATAAAATCTACTTTACATATAACAACCATTAGAATTGATGAATTTTTCCCAAGAATTTTAAAAGTTATGAAATTGTTGAAAATCCTAACTTTTTTGCTAACCTGGAGACATGGTTTTTGTATGGATATTTTAATTTTAAATGGATTTAGACCAAAACTTGTACATAGTTTCAACATTTAATTTCATATTTACAGAAACCTGTGAATTATGTTGGGCAATACTGAACAGTACAAAACCAAGGCCAGCACAGAAACTTGATCCAAATCCAGAAAACTATCCACAAGATACTTCACAATGGCATTAAACAAGGAACTATGAGGATGCACAGTTGATGTCTCAGAACCTCCACCTGCAGTCCACAAGCAAGCATCAAGTCGGCTGTCCACCAGATCTCTCACTGAAACCTTCCTGGTCGGACACTCTTCAGCTTGCATCAGTAGTTCCCAGCTTCCCACCAACAGACAAGCATTCCAGTACTTCCTTTATCTCCAAAGTTTACCAGAAAATACAGGGAAACCTATGGTTCAAGACCTTGCTTATGAAATAGTTGAAGCTATCATCCCATTCTGGCAGATGGCAAGGATCAAGACAATGACCAGACAGAACTACATGAAGCTTTTTGTGAAACTTCATGACAAACACAGAGTACTGATGACCCTGGAGGAAAGAGGAATGCATTTGTCTTGGAATTGGACAGCCTGTTCAACATAGGAGCTCCAGATGCTGTCCTGAATATAAAGAGCAACAGACTGTTATCCAGGTAGAAGAAAGATGAGGACATCAGGTTCTACCAGTGCCAGAGGACCAAGAGAAAAGGTCACATGTTGATTCATGACAAGATCCCAGCGACAAGTAGGCCAGACTGAGAGGCAAGAACATGGTAATCATACTTTCATACTTTTACTAATCATACTTTTGAATATCACAACAAGTTGGAAGTTTTACATGCTTACCACATTTTATTATTTTGAAGTTTTACATGCTTACCACATTGTATTATTTTGCAGCTGCAGTAGAACAAGAGGCAGTTACTACACTAATAAGACCAAAACTCGAGTAAGCAGCAATATTATGGACACTCAGTACCAAAAAGAATATAAAAAAATTAGAATACAAAGAGCAACAACAAAACTGGCACCAATTCTTTCCAAAATGACATATGAACAAAGACTGTCCAAGTTAGAATTACCAACTCAGGAACAAAGATGGAAAGAGGAGACCTACTAACTATCTATAAGAATGATTTATTGAAATGGGATAATGGGAAAACAAGAGGACATGAAAAGAAACTCAAAGATAATTACAGAAGAGATCTGAAAAAAATAGCTTCCCACACAGTGATAGATACTTGGAACAAATTAGACAAAGAAACAGTGTGTGCAAACACTATTCAAGATTTTAAGAAGAAACTTGATGCTGAAAGATACAAAGATGGATCACCACAAGCATAGCTTCCTTCCCGTATAATACAATTAAGTACAACTAGGTAAATACCTGGGGTGATTCTAGTGACAGTGATGCTAACACAGGGGATATGGATTACCAGCAGCCTTGTCCTAGATGTTCTTACCATGAAGACACTGTGACTTTGACATTCCCCAGGAGAGTCATGGAATGTGATACCATCTGCAATACAGCTGATCATCTTGGCTTGTCTGGCAATTAAGTTACTGCCCTAGTTTCTGCCACCTTGAAAGCTGGTGGGGCTGATCTGGACAAATTAATAATTTCTAGATAAAAAATATGTAACAGGTACAACAGCCAGAGCTACATTGTGGAGTTCGGCGAGGACCCTCCCCAGCTTGCTGCTCTATACTGGGATGGGAAGATGCTCTGAGATATCCTGGGTAGTGAACCTTGGACTACCACAGAGACGTTATCTGTGCTCGTGTCTGGACCACCTGCCTATCCTAAAGGGAAGTTACTGAGAGTACCTGTCATCAACAGCTCAACAGACATGTTTTTGCTGATAATTCCTCCTAGGTCCTTTTCCGAGCTTACTTTTTTAACTTCCTTTGTACCAATTTTATATTGTCCCAATATTCCATTTTTACTTTTCCAAACTCCATTATACAACATTTCATTTCACTTGCCACTTGTGACTCCATTTACAGAAGCGTGGGAGTAGGTACTTGCCTATGACTTGGCTAGATCCCTTATAAGGAGGGAAAACCTCTTGGTATATAGAAAATTTTGAAATGGGGAATGTTGACCAATTGGATGCACAGAGGAGAGCAACAGAGTTCAGGGTTATTATCAAAATAGAGAATTAGTGGTATCATCTTAGAAGAAGTCTGGGAAGGAAAACATACACACACACACACACTTTCGTCAAATTCATGGCGTGGATTGGAACTCCAGAAAAAAAAGCATTTTTCGTGGATCTCAACGACGAAGAAGTACCTTATTGTATTTGTAGGGAAAGGGAAAACTCGTGGTGTAGTAAAAAGGTAATGAAAGGGGAGAAGGGGAGGGATTACTGAGGGAAATGGAAGAAAATGAGGAGGTAGACGAATGGGCTCCCCCTGACAGCAGAAAAAATGTAAACAAAAGGTCAGCTGATGACACTGGGGAAATAAAAAATATCAGTAAAAGCATTAAGGTTAGAAATATAGATAAGAGCAGCACAATGGAAGGTGAAAATAATAATTTCCAGGGATTTAATGAGGGGGGGGGAGAATACCAACCTCCTCCGATTAGCAAGACTAGAGGAAAAACTTGAAAAAAATTACCGAACATTGGGAAAATAGGTTCGGTAACGTAGCAAAGATTGCGCAGAGAGTTGAAAAATTGGGAGAACTAGAGAAGGTGAACAAAAACTTAACTAAAGAAATAGAAGATTTAAAAAGACAGTTAAAAGAAGTAAAAGAGGAGAATGAGGAATTAAAGAGGAATAATAAAGACAATAAAGAGGCCATAGCAAAGGAAGCACAGGGTTGGAAAAAAATCCAAGAAAACAGTAGAGTTGCATTTACTGACATAATTAAACAGCAAATGAAAGAACAAACTGAAGACTCAGTTATTAAAGTGATGAGACAGAAGGAGAATATAGTAAGAGACTTAGCAGACAAAAAGAAATGTATAATTATATTAGGAATGGAAGAGAAATATAACCCAAATAGAACCACAAGAATGAATGAGGAAAAAGTAAGCAGTTTACTAGAATTAGTTCAGGAAGATGAACCTGAAATCATGAAACAAATTGAAGAGATGTACAGACTCGGAAAGTATAGTACAGATAAGACCAGACCAATTAAGATAAATTCAGGTCACAAACGATGGCAGATAATATCTTAGCAAAAACAGGGAAACTAGCAGCAAGTGAACAATATAAAAAGGTATGGATAAAAAGAGAAATGAATAAAGAGGAAAGAGAGGAGGAAAAAAGAAAAGACATGAAGCTAAGGAAAAAAACGAGAACAGAACAGAGTCAGAAAAAGATAAATTCTATTGGAGAGTAGTGAATATGAAAGTAAGGAAATACAACATACAAGAGAAAAACAAAAGGGAAACAGAAAATACAATGGAAGTGGCAGAAAACTAAAAGTGTCTTATACAAACATAGATGGATTAATAACAGGAATGAGCTGAATGATTATCTGAAGGAAAAAGAACCGGACATAATGGGAATTGTAGAAACGAAATTAAAAGGTCCACTACCACCCAACAGTGTAGGCAATGATGCATATAATTATTGGATTAGAAACAGAGAGACAAAACAAGGGGGTGGAGTTATGTTCCTAAGAAGGATATGAATGTGAGGTGTGTCACATATGGAAAGAATATAGTAGAGATGATTATGATCGAAGTGGAAGACAGAGATAAGAAGAGCAGAAAGTTTGTGATAAATTATGTGCCTCCAAAAACAGCCTCGTGGGAAGAGAGTGAACATATAAGTATATTAGAAAACACAACGATAACATTAAATAAGATAATGGAAGATGGAGGAATAGTTATGATGGGCGACTTTAATTGCAAAGAAGTCTGCTGGGGAAATGTTCTACTCGAGATGATTGTTGACCATACAATGACACAGTGGATACAGGAGAACACTAGGTATAGAAATGAAGAAGAAACATCGAGACTAGACCTAATAATCACATCTGAACCTAGAATAGTGGAAAAGATTGAATATAAAACACCAATAAGTAAAAGTGACCACATATTGATTGAACTGGAACTAAATGAGGAAAAATACATGAAAAGAAATGAACAATACAGAAAGGGAAGAATGTATGAAAAAACAAACTTTGATAAAATAAGAGAATTCTTTCAAAAAGAAAACTGGGAAGGAATATACAAAGAAGAAACAACAGTTGAAGAGAAATGGAATATTTAAAAATAATAATAATTATAAAAAAAGGAGTGGAAATGTATGTCTCAAGACAAAAACAAGAAAAAGAATATGTAAAGTACTGGTACAGCAAAAGTTGTAGGGAGTTAAAAGACAAAAGAAATAAAGCTTGGACCAAATGTACGAAAGACAAAAGACCTGAAAAATGGAAAATATATACTAGTTATAGAAATGAATATGTACAAGTGTGCAGAGAGGAAAAGAGAAAATATGAAAAAGATGTCATAGAAAAATGTAAAGATCAACCAAAATTATTTTACAGATTTGTAAACAACAAACTGAAAAACAAAAAAGATTTGGAGAAATTAAGACAAGGAGGAGTTGAATACACAGAGGAAATAGAAATGGCACAACCTGAAGAGATCGAATGGAAAGATAAAGTTCCCCTATGAAAGAAATAGAAGTAACAAAGAATGAAATAATGAAACACTTGGGTAATCTTGATGTCAGAAAATCGCATGGACCAGATGAAATAGCAAACTGGATTTTGAAAGAATGCAGGAATGAACTGGCAGACAAAATACATAGCATAATTAAACAGTTCCTTGAAAGAAGGAAAAGTTCCAGAAGATTGGAAAAAAGCAAATATAGTACCTATATATAAAGGGGGAAATAAAGAAGACCCTACCAACTATAGACCAGTCTCTCTAACAAGCACGATAGCAAAAATTTGTGAAAGAATTGTCAAAGGTAGATGGGTAAAATATTTAGAAAAAAACAAAAAAAAAACAATGTGCTAAATCCAAGACAATTTGGTTTCAGACAAGGACAATCATGCATCACCAATTTAATATGTTTCTATTCAAGGCTAATAAATATAATACAAGAAAGAGATGGATGGGCTGATTGTGCATTTCTAGACCTAAAAAAAGCTTTTGACAAAGTACCACATAAGAAGTTGCTTAAGAAATTAGAAACCGAAGGAGGAATACAGGGCAAACTGCTTAAATGGATGGAAGACTTTTTGCAAGGAAGAAAAATGAGAGTAGTGAAAAGAGACAAACACTCAAATTGGGATGAAGTAATAAGTGGTGTTCCACAAGGAACAGTTTTGGCCCCAATAATGTTTGCTATATATATTAATGATATGGATGAAGAAATTGAAAGTTATATGAGCTTTGCAGATGATGCAAAACTATGAAAAAAAAAAGTGAACACGGAAGAAGATTGTGAATCACTACAGAGTGATCTAAATAAAGTCTGGGAATGGAGTAGCAAGTGGGAGATGGAGTTCAATACTAAAAAGTGTAGTATAATGGAATTTGGATAAAGCAAAAACAGAATAACAGGATCATATAAATTAGGAGACAAAAGTATAAAAAAAGTAGAAAATGAGAAGGACCTGGGAGTCAGTGTTATGAATAATATGTCACCTGAGAAACATATAAGATTTTTGGTGAAACTTATAATCTAATAAGAACAATCAAAGTTGCATTTACATACCTGGATGAAGAAATGGTGAAGAAAATACTAATCACTCTGGTAAGACCAAGATTGGAATATGCAGCAACGATGTGGTCAACAAATACAAAAAAATGTATAACAAAACTCGAAAGAATACAAAGAGCAATTACAAAATTGGCACCCACACTCAAAACTATCATATGAAGAGAGACTAGCAAAACTTGAGCTACAGACACTAGAGCAAAGAAGAGAGAGAGGAGATTTGATAGCTATTTACAGAATCATGAAAGGCATAGAAATTATTGATCGAGAGGATCTAATAAAATGGGATGATAAAAATACAAGAGGACACGGAAAGGAAATCAAGAAAGATAGCTATAGAAGAGATCTGAAAAAGAACAGCTTTCCTCACAGAGTAATAGAGAGTTGGAACAAGTTAGATGAGAAAGTAGTGTGTGCAAAAACAATACATGAATTTAAAAATAGTTTAGATAAAATGAGATATGAAGACGGGACCCCACGAGCATAGCTCCCCTTCCCGTAAAATACAACTAGGTAAATATATATATATATATTTTTTTTTTTTTTTTTTTTTTTTACTCAAGATAAAAAAAAAATTATTTCAGAAAGTGTTTGTTTACATTACCAAGTGTTGTTTTTACCTTACAACAGACTTTAAGGTCATTGAGGAAACATAAAATTGATGAATCCAAATTGAGGAAGGACTGGAGGGGAAATGGGCATTTTCAGCATTACTCTGGATAGAAAACAAAAAAATGTGGTTTCAGATGTTTGTTTATATCTATGGATAAAAAGAAAAGTGATTTCAGAAAGTGTTTACCAAGTGATGTTTTTACATTACAAATGGCTACTTTTGAAGGATTTCAACATATGTATGTAATCTTATCAGGAAAAACCAGGATGAAACAAAGGCCAATATAAGAGGATGTTTCAGCCTTCAAAGTTACAAGAATTTATTATTGGAGGTAAGTGAATTTGCAACCAAATTGAAATTGTTGAGAAGTTAACTGTCCTCCCATGGATCTAAGTTCTATGACATGGAACAAAAGCATGAACAAAACAAAGGCACAAACCTGGCTCAGAAAGCAGAAGTTGGTCAAATCAAATGAGAATAAGATCAATGGTGTGTTGGATGTTTGAGAAGGATATTTATCTAGTCAAAAAGATGCAGTAAACTTTCAAGAAATCATGGAGCAGCAATGAAGAGAATATGTTATGCTGGATGAGGGAGTAATGGAGGCTATTAAAAAAAATAATCTCTTCGGGTGAGGGAAATTATCTCTTATGATTATGGGAAAATGGCAAAATTGTCACATTCCTCTTTGCACCCTAGGTTGCCATCTACAGTTATCAGGTGTCAGATTTTCAGAGAGGAACTGTGAACATTATGTAGATGTATACAATAATATTTTAGTCTACTGGATCTGGTATTGTTGGCAATGGAGTCTATATCTCCTCTTATTTTATTTATATGAGTTGCATTCTTTGATTACACAGGACAAATTTTTTGAAAGTTTCAGTTGTATGAGATTGCTATTACTATTTTTGACCTGCTGATTTCGAACATGGAAACAATTTTGTTCTGTAACCTCTAGTTTTCATGCAATTTGAGGGATCACATTTTAGCCTTTTGCAGCCAAATAAATTACACATGGTATCAATAGGGATACAGTCAGACCTCGCCAAACACGAGTGTTAAGTTCTTTAGGCATCGTGCAGAAGGAAATTCTTGTTGGGCAAATAACAGGTCTTATGGGAAAATTTATTAGGTTCCCAGACCCTTCCCAGACATTGGTGCACAATACAACCAGGCAGGCTATTCAAATTGTGCTATTGTGAATCATGGTCATGTTCAGCAAATGCTGGGATATCTTCTCTATTCATGTAAATGTGAAATTTCATGCACAGTGAAGTCATGTTGGGCGAGGTCTGATAGTATATATTTTTGTTTGTTTTTTCTTTCAGATTTGATCATGGCTACAAGGAGATGTCAACATGTGAAAAACTGATGCTTTCTGCTATATTTGTGGATACTTCACACTTATTTGTCAGAGGCATACTATTTTCTTTTTAAGTCTAAATTTGTCAAATTCAAACCCATTACTGTGAGTGCTGCCCTGTTGTCTTTCTATGATGACCTTGTCTGCATCACCCTTGTTAAAGCCCTTGACCCATTTGAATGCCTCTATTAGATCACCTCCACACACTACATCTTTCCTGAGAGTGTAAGTTAAAATGCTTAAGCCTGTCAACATTATGTAAATTTCTCAGTCTGTGGATCATTTTGGTCATTCTCCTCTGTACTGATTCTTATGAATTCATATCCACTCTATTGAACAGAGACCAAAACTGTGCCACATAAGCAAAGATGGGTTTGACTGTCACCAGATAGAGTTTGATAACTACATCTGCTTTTTTGTTTGTAGCATGTCCTAGCAATAAATCATAATGCCCTGTTAGCTTCATTCCTGGCGCTAAAGCACTGTTTCCTGGATTTAAGATCAGGACTCTTTAACACTCCCAAGTCTTTCTCATATTCTGTTCTCCCTAAAAAGGTGTTATCTAAGCTATACCTTAACAATTTATTAAGATCTTCCTGCAGTATCCCGCCGTCTTCCCCTGACCCAATATGGCATCCTATTTTTGTGTTGTCCGCAGACTTACTAACATTACTAATATTATCATTGTTCAAATCGTTTATATATATATATAATGAACCTGCTAGATCAACAGCTCCAGATTTCTGTGAAACAGACACATCCACAGGACATCCAAATGGCATTGGCGAGGGCCATGGAGATTGAGATGTTCTTGCGGGTCGCCAGTGGTTTGCAGGCACCTGTGCTTCCTCACCAAGAAGTCAAGGCTTGTTAGGCAGAGGTGAAGAAGACCACCAAGGCACAGAGATCTACCCCTGAGAGATTCAACTGCTTGCCAACAAGTCAAGACACAAGCGAGAAACCCTATTGGGCTGGGAATGGGTCCCAAGACCCAGCTGTCGTCCCCAAGGCCCCATACAGAGTAAGTTGTCGTAGCACCACTATATTGGCTGCTCAGGCAGATGGTACCATGGATGGGAAACCAAATAGGATGACCATAGAGACAGGAGTAGAGAACATTATTGTCAAGATGGACTTGGTGAATACTAGGGCGTTTCCAGCCACCCAACAGGAGCTCTGTAGTGTTACTGGGCACAGTGTGCTGCTCAAGGGGCTAATACAGGCTGGTAGTGGCATGGGCAGTGTAAAGAAAAACCTGCCACCATATGTGGCTATTACAAAGGAGCCTTGTCTTTTGGGCCTGGATTATCTGATGGGAAGTGAGGTAGTCATCAACTTTGGGAGTAGGAAGCTGAAAGTGCACAGTGAAGTAGTGCCCTTGATCCTCCCTGATTACGTAGAGCAGGTAAATGAACCACAGTTAGTGGACCTCCAGGACAGAGACAGAGTTCAGTGCATACTGTCAAAACCAGGCAAGACGGCAGGAGTCCACAGAAGCTGAGGAGAGCAGCTACAGCCGACAAGTGATGTGAGGGGTGGACAGACTGACAAAACAGGGAGAACTGGGAAGGAGTTACTGGAACATCTGAAGGATCTAGCATAGAGGAGCTTCATATGCCTGACCAAGGGAGAGACTGAGTTGTTGTGTCATCTCTTGTCCTAGTTCTTGGACATGTTCAGCAGCAGAGAAATGGATATTGGCCATATGTCTTTGGTGCATCACACAATAAAAGCCAACAACAGCCTGCTGACCAAGTCTAATAAGCAGTTCATTGAAAGAAGGAAAAGTTCCAGAAGATTGGAAAAGAGCAAATATAGTACCAATATATAAAGGGGGAAACAAAGAAGACCCTACTAACTATAGACTGGTCTCTCTTACAAGTATGATAGCAAAAATTTGTGAAAGAATTATCAAAAATAGATGGGTAAGGCATTTGGAAAAAAACAACATACTGGTACTAAGTCCAAGGCAATTTGGATTTAGACAAGGACAATCATGCATCTCAAACTTAATGTGCTTCTATTCAAGGCTAATAGATGTAATACAAGAAAGAGATGGATGGGCTGATTGTGTATTTCTAGACCTGAAAAAAAGCTTTTGATAAGGTGCCACATAAGAAATTGCTAAAGAAATTAGAAACTGTAGGAGGAATACAGGGCAAACTGCTGAAGTGGATGGAAGACTTCTTGCATTAAAGAAAAATGAGAGTGGTTATAAGAGACACTCTAATTGGGATGAAGTGATTAGTGGAGTTCCACAAGGAACAACTCTGGCCCCAATAATGTTTGCTATATATATATCAATGATATGGATAAAGGAATTGAAAGTTATATGAGCTTTTGGATGATACAAAATTGTTGAAAAAAGCTAACACTGTAGAAGATAGTCACTACAGAGTGATCTCAATAAAGTATGGGAATGGAGTAGGAAGTGGGAGATGGAATTCAGTTTTAAGAAGTGTAGTATGATGGAATTTGGTAAAAAGCAAAAAGAGAACAGTGGGATCATATAAATTGGGAGAGGAGGAAATTGAAAATGTAGAAAATGAGAAGGACCTGGGAGTCATTATTATGAATAATATGTCCCCTGAGAAACATATAAAAAAAAAATTGGAGAAACTTACAATTTAATAAGAACAATCAAAGTAGCATTTACATACCTGGAAGAAGGAATGGTGAAGAAAATACTGGTCACTTTGATAAGACCAAGACTGGAGTATGCAGCGACGACGTGGTCACCAAGTACAATATATATATATATATATATATATATATATATATATATATATATATATATATAACAAAAATTGAAAGAATACAAAGAGCAATTATAAAATTGGCACCAACACTCTCAGAACTATCATATGAAGAGAGACTAGCAAAACTTGAGCTACAGACATTGGAGCAAAGAAGAGAGAGACTTGATAACTATAGAATCATGAGAGGTATAGAAACTATTGATAGAGAGGATATAATAAAATGGGATAGTAGAGATACAAGAGTACATGGAATCAAATCAAGAAAGACAATTATAGAAGAGACCTAAAAAAGGACAGCTTTCCCCACAAGGTAAAAGACATTTGGAACAAGTTAGATGAAATTGTGTTGTGTGCAAAAACGATACACGAATTTAAAAACATTCTGGATACAACGAGATATGAAGACGGGACACCATGAGCATAGCTTTCCTTCCCATAAAATACTAGGTACACACACACACACACACACATATATATGCATATATATATGTACAATACTGAATGGGTCCCAGTGATTAGAGATTCATTTTAACAACCACAATGCACTTTAATTCTAAGCCATCAACATCGGGAGACCCAGTGGAGGCCACATGCAAAAAATTGAAATGCGGTACTGCCGAAGACTGAAAACTCAGCATTCACATGACAAGTGCCACAGTAACTTACCAACTACGCTATCAAGAGAAAGTGCATTGTGGTTGTTGATATATATATATACATACATATAAATATATATATATATAAGTATATATGAACATATATATATATATACATATATATATATATATATATATATTATATATTATATATATATATATATATTTTTTTTTTCAAGTGTTTTTCTTTGCCTCTCAGTTCGTATAAAAAGACAATTATACAACCCCTTGAGCTCATGGTGATTCTCATCTACGAACAGTTACTTATAGAAGGAGAAAGGATACAGATTTTGTTTTTTCGTTTACCATATATTTCTAAACTTATTGTACATTATGTGAACACAATGACTACCCAAGTTCACCACTGGTGGCCACATACCATACATCAGCTTACGCTGACAATCCCAGACTTCCAAGGGGTGACCTAAATTTCACTATAATCACAATAGATACGGAACAATGGCACGAAGGGACACAGCACCCCTCAGACACAGACAACGTATTACGACTTATCCAAAGTATTCAACACTACACATTCAGCTCTTTTACTACGTGACCTTAGGTACCCCACTAACACAGACTGGAAGGGTTAACAAAATTAATAGAATCACACTGCAGAAATAAAAGCACAAATACGCGGCGAAAGGAAAAATGTTTGGTTTCAGGCTATCGACTGTGGACTCTGACCACGTCTTGGGCAGGCGACCCGATCCAGACATTACCTCACTGCCTGGCGTACGACGCGAATTGCATATGCCCGAACACCAAACTACGTAATACAAATACAGGCTTGCATAACCTAATATCGCCTTCGTAACACTATCCCTTTCCGTCAAACAGCAGCTCCGACTGTTTACAAACAGAACTAATAACGATGATAGAAAACCCAACTTAACACAAATGTCCCGAAATCCCTGAATAGTGGAAGGAGGGGGTGGTTGAGGCACATGAGAATTCTCATACACTGGGAAGTTGGTGAAGAGGGATAACTGCAGTTTGAAGCCGAAGTCCAGGAAATTTGGGGCGCCGGCTGAGACCACGCACGTTCCCTTCAAATCGAGCGTGCAGTTTCGATTTCGAAGGGCCAGAGAATTTTTTTTTTTCAAAAGAGGGGAGTAAATTCATGTAAATCACAATCCTTGGGCTAATTAAACAGAACATACTACACCGATTTTAATATGATTCAAGATATCCCCACCATCAGTTGCATGCGATAGATTCAACAAGTTTTATCTTCAACATCATGGGCATTATTTTACAGTAATTCACCTATCAGCTAACTGGGCAAGATACGTATGTATTTGATTGGTCATTTCCTACCTGTCTAGGCCTGCGCGCTCTAAGACCTAGCTAAATATAAAGATAAGACCTCTGATTATTCTCTCATATAATAGTGCACCGACTGAAGACGTCTTCAAATGAGTGGATGCTCTCAGTTGAACAGGATGCTGTTGATATTCGTGGATCCATGCGTCGCATAGGGGCAGCGGGAACCATACTGTCCTTAGTCGATAGTACTGAACACGTGGTAGGGGAGGGGAATCGCACCCAAGTATTCCATTTCCCCGATTTCGTCTATCTTTCCGCTTCATATCCTATCTAATAGTTTGTTTTCTAAGATCCATATATTGAATCACTGGAGTGGGTTTGGCAATGAACCCCGACTGAACTTGTAGATTCTGATTTCGGGGCACGTCACGAAGCACAGTTCGAGGCACGTTACGAAGCACATTTCTTGTTTCAGTAAGTTTCCGAGACACTGTAGACACGAATCACTGCAACGTGATTGGCGATGGCCAACGATGAGAATAATATGTTCATGTTGATTTATTTACTTTTGAGGAGGCGAGGTCCTCAGACGTGTTTTTTCTCGAGAATGAGGCATCAAGCATGAGGACATACACTGTTTTCCGGTGTGCACTTTTCCAATTGTTAAATTGCGAGAGGCATGCGACGCAACGTCTGGGCAGGAGTTGAGGCATTTCTAATAGTTTTGTGAGGTAGTTATTACATATACATACATATACCAAGGCTTTTTCCCCCTTACAAGGGGGGTAGCCAAAAAGAAAAAGGCATAAAATCATTCCCACCCATTCCATCCCTGAATACACTCCACACCCCTCCACCCTCCCTCCCATCTTAGCACCTCCTGAGGTAGTTACTAGTTACAAGAAAGGGACACATGATCCTAACTAGCCTAATTAAAACTAGCCTAGACGAGAAGTGGCAAGCGCGCAGAGGGGTGCTGACCCTCCAACCGAAACAAATGAGAAACAAAATCAAATAGTAATACATAGGTAAAATATACCAATCCTAATCACAAAGTACTCGTACAATGATACAAAATTGTAATATGGTGAATTAGTTAAACTGGGAAGTTGAGACATTTCAATCTTAACATTGTAAAATCTCTGATAACTTCGATCATGAGCATATGAAGATGTAGTGACGTGATGCATCCTACGACCCGTCACACACTGATCAAAGAAATCTTCAAGTTCCTGTAGTTGGCAAGCGTAGTTCGCAAGGGTGTCCCTGTCAGCCAGCGGTCAGCCAATCAGGAACTTTGAAAGCTCCTCACGTTCTCGCCAGCCTCCCTTAAAAGGGCGTTTCGCCGAGATAAGCAGAACAGTACCGACCAGACTGACCAGCGCACAAACTACATCTCGTCCAGTCTTCTAGCTGTCCCATCGAGCCTCGCCGTCATCATCTGCTACCGCCTCGCTGACTTTAGGCTCCACGTCCAGCTACAACCATAAGCTCCACTAAGCTGTGGCCTTAGTCCGAGCTTCACATATATTTCTCATGTGACACTTCTAGTGTCGCACCTTGTGGCTAATTACCAAAAGAAAGAGATAAGATATTTTGTGTTGATTTTCATTTGTCCTGCCGTTGTTCCGAACTAAAACTACTACAAAGACATCTTGGAAAGCGAATGGGGGGAGACTCGTGAGTAAATAGAATATACTTAAATCGATAAGGCACTAACCAATTTGCGCTAAACTCTCACAACAGTTGATGGGGAAAAGGGGGAGGGAAAATACCAAGAAGTAGTTACTAGAGGGCTCGAGACTTCCAGCGATTCCATAGAGCGAAGAAAACGTAATAGCCGAAAGGCTGAAAAAGAGACGAAAGAAAATAGGAAGCACTAGGCAGTGTGTCACAACGCCAGTTATGACGATAAATACATTAACCAATCGTAACTGAAAAATATTTAAAAATAGATAAATTAATAATAACAAAAATAACAATGAATAAGTAAAAACAAAACATTAAATTTTTGGGAAAAATGCTAGCAATTGCCTCCTCCATCGGCCTCCGTCAGTCATGACCGACCATAGGTAAATATGTCCGTTAGTTTTCCAGACTGCTTAGCTTGAGCAGCGCCTCACATGAATTTATAGACCGATGCGAGTGACGGTTACAGTCGCATCTGTATTACCTAGTTGTATTTTACGGGACGAAAGCTATACTCGTGGTGTCCGGTTTTATATCTCTCCGCATCTAGTTTTTTCTAAATCTTGTCTATTTTTGGCACTCACTGTTTCCCCGTTTAGTTTGTTCTAGACATCAATCACTCTGTGTGGGAAGCTATTCTTTTTCAAATCTCTTGTGTAACTGTCCTTCTTTAGCTTCTTCTCATGTCCTCTTGTTTCTCTTCTGTCCCATTTTAATAAGTCGTCTCCATCAAGAACTTCCATCCCTTTCATAATTCTGTAAATAATCAGCAAATCACCTTTTTCTCTTCTCTGTCCAAGTATTGATAGATGTAATTTATCCAAGCGTTGTTCGTATGTCAAAGCTGAGAATGTAGGTCCCTTTTGTCGCTGCTCTTTGAATTCTTTCTAATTTCCTTATTTATTTCGTACTAGGTGCCCATGGTGTCGCAGCATACTCCAGTTTAGATTTTATCAGTGTAATCAGTATTTTCTTTACCATTTCTTCATCCATGTAGTTGAAGGGCACTTTCATTGATCTTTATAAATTAAAAGTATCTCCAACTAGTTTATTGGCATGTTTCTCAAGTGTCAAGTCACTTGAGATAACCATTCCCAGGTCCCTCTCTGAGTCGACTTTTTTTTACTTAGTACCAATTTTATATTGACCCGATATTCTATTTTTCTTTTTCCAAATTCCATTATACCGCATTTCTTAATGTTAAAGTTCACTTCATACTTCTGACTCCATTCTCATGTTTTCTCTAGGTCTTCTTGTAGAGATCTGCAGTCTTCTTCTGTGCTAACTCTCTTAAGTAATTTGGCATCGTCAGCAAAAAAGTTCATGTAACACTTCACTCCCTCATTCATATCGTTTATATATATGGCAAACATTAAAGGAGCCAATACAGAGCCTTGCGGGACGCCACTTATCATATCTTCCCAGGTCGAGCTTTTGTCTCTTAAGTACCACTCTCATTTTTCTCCCACTGTTGATTCTGGTGTGTTGACTGTCGTTTCCTTTCTGCGAGCTCGTTTTTCTGCTGCCATAGCAGACAACTTCTCTTCACCAGTCAGCAGCTCTTTGTGAAACGTGCTTCTCCAGCTGGTGCGGTCGGCTGCGATGTCCTCCCAGGAGTTGGTGTTAATGTCGAGTGCCTTCATGTCTCTTGTACACATCCTTGTACTTCAGCTGGGGGCGGCCTAAGCTTCTCTGTCCTGTGGCAAGCTCTCCATAGAGGATTTCTTTTGGGATTTAGCCATCTTCCATGCGGCAAACGTAAACTAGCCAGCGCAGCCGACATTGTCTCAGCAAGGTGTACATGATGGAAAGGCCAACGCGTGACAGGACGTCAGTATTAGTCATCTTGTCTTGCCATGAGATACCAAGTATGCGTCGAAGGCTTCTGAGGTGGAAGGAATTGAGCCTTTTCTCCTGGCGGGCATAAGTGGTCCATGTCTTGCTGCCGTATAGAAAGGTGCAGGGGTTGTACACAGCCATCTTCGTCTTCACGGTCAGCTTGGGGTTGGTCCACACTCTTGATATGAGGCGAGCGAGTGTAGTGGCTACCTTCCCAATTCTCTTGTCGATCTCAGCGTCAAGGGAGAGATTATCGGTGATGGTGGATCCAAGGTACGTGATCTGGTGAACAGTATCGAGTTCATAGACATCGATGGTGATGACTGGTGGTGCAGGTGTGTCTTGGCCTAAGACGTTGGTCTTCTTCAGACTGATGGTCAGCGCGAAGTCTGCAGGCCTGGGAGAAGCGGTCTATCAGCAGCTGCAGTTCCCATTGGGTGGGTGTCGCCACTGCTGCGTCATCGGCGAACAGCATGTCTGATGAGGGCTTCACAAACCATTGTTCTCTCTTTTAGACGGGCGAAATTGAAAAGCCTGTCGTCTAATCTGGTCCGCAGGTATATTCCCTCATGCGCTGTGCCGAATGCGTGCATCAGGAAGAGAGCGGAGAAGATCGTAAAGAGAGTTTGGGCGAGCACGCATGCTTGTTTGACCCCGCTGCGAATCTTGAAGAGCTCGGAGATGTTGCCATTGAACTGTATATTCCCCCTCATGTTGGAGTGGAAAGACTCGATTAAACTGTACAGTTTTGGGGGGACAGCCTATCTTTCCGAGATCCTTGAAAATACCATTTCTACTGACAAGGTCGAAGGCCTTGGTAAGATCGATGAATGCAGCGTACTGGGGCGTCCACTGCTCTCTACACTTCTCCTGGGGTTGACGGAGGGAGAAGATCATGTAGACCTTTTAGCTCGGAGGCCACACTGTGATTCCGAGTAGACACGTTGAGCTAACTTCTGAAGTCGGATCAGGAGGACCCGAGCGTAGACTGCCTACGATACTGAGTAGGCCTCTGAAGTTATTGCAGTCGCTTCTCTCGCCCTTGTTCTTGTATAGGGTAACGATCTTGGCATCTCTCATATCCTGCGGCACAGCTCCTTCTCTCCAGCACTGGCGGAGGACTTCGTGAAGAGGCTGCAGTAGGGTAGTCTTGCAGTGCTTGATGAGGTCTGGGGGAATACTGTCGCTGCCTGGTGCCTTTCCTGTTGCCAAACTGTCAATGGCCTTACTGAGTTCATCCACAGTTGGCTCTGCATCGAGTTCTTCCATGATTGGCATGCACTTAATGGTGTCCAGGGCTGTGGGGGCCACAGTGTTCTCTCAGGAGTAGAGGTCGAAATAATGTTCCACCCATCTACCCGTCCACT
Source organism: Oratosquilla oratoria (assembly GCF_046742065.1). Taxonomy (NCBI): domain Eukaryota; kingdom Metazoa; phylum Arthropoda; class Malacostraca; order Stomatopoda; family Squillidae; genus Oratosquilla; species Oratosquilla oratoria. The sequence goes on along the minus strand of NC_134795.1, from coordinate 9,763,758 downwards.
GATCTTGGTGATGATTTCTCTAGTGACGAATTTGAGGGGGGCCGTCTTGCTCTGCGTTGGTCCCAGTGCCTTCTTGGTGCCATCGTACACCCCTCTGACGTTGCAGTCGCCCGGATCCTCTCACTAAGTATTGGCCAGTACTCGTTGGCGCAGCGCTTGGCAATTTGCTGGACCTCGCTCCTGGCAGCCCTGAGCATCTTTAGGTTCCTCTCAGTGGGTGACCGCTTGTACTCGACTAGTGCGGCGTGATTGGCATCGATAACGGGGATCACCTTTGATGCCATGGCTTCAAACCAGTCGTGTGACTTGGGCGGTTTTCTTCCCGAAGGTAGCCAGGGTGATGCGGTGGATAGTGTTTCGTAGAGTTTCCCACTTCTCTGTGGCGGTGTCTTCGGACTGCGATGCATCATATTCTTTTCAAATGCCTCTGTGCACTTATCTACGAGATCTGACTGGGTCATCTTGCTGACGTCAATCCGTGGGATTCCCGGTTTCTTTGCATGTTGGAACTTGTTGGGTTGCAGCCTGATCCTGCAACATACCAAGGAGTGGTCTGTGTCGCAGTTCGCACTGTGGTAAGATCGTTTGTGGAGAACGTTCTTGATGGTGGCACGCTTAACCAGGATCAAATCCATTTGGTGCCAGGGCTCTGAGCGCTGGTGCCTTCAGGAGACCTTATGTTAAGGCTTTGTCTTGAAGAAGGAGTTGGTGATGCACAGGTTGTGAGTCACAAAACTCGAGTAGTCTCAGTCCGTTCTCGTTCAGTTTTCCAGCTCTAAACGGGCCAAGGCAAAAAGGCCATTAGTCGATGTCTGCACCCACTCTGGCATTGAAGTCACCCAGGAGAACAAGTTGTTCAGTGCTGGAGATGTTACTGATGGTGGATGCGAGGTTCTCGTAGAACTTATCCTCGGCATCCGGAGTGGAGGACAGCGTCGGGGCGTACACACTGACAAGGATAGCGTGGCCTTCGGTGGTGTTAAGGTGGAGGTTTAGGAGTCGCTCGGAGCCGCCGGTGCCTGGTTCTACCATTTTCATCAAACTGTTATTTACTACAAATCCTACTCCAAACTCTCTGGGCTCATCAGAGATCTTCCCTTGCCAGAAAATTGTGTAGCCCCTCTCCTTCAGTGTGCCTGTGTCAGTTAATCGTGTTTCCTGCAGAGTGGCAACGTCGACATTCAGTCTCATGTCTGAATGTCGACGTTTTTCTGGCGTCACTTAAGGTCTTGAGAGAAGCAGGGCATCATTGTCCACACATTCCAACATCCCAGATTTAGAGCTGGTCTCTTGATTTTTTTTTTCTCTTGTTGCCTGGTGCGGTAGTTGACGATCTGCTTGTCCGATTTTCTAATCCCCATGTACCCAACGAAGAAATCAGACCGGGGCGAGACAGCACCTTACTGGTTGGGGCTGCCTAACCTGAGGCGGGCGGTAGCTGTCCAGTGAGACTTGAAGATCTTTCCCACCGTCAGAAGCAATTCCTGGCGCCACACCCTACGCCACTAGAGTGATGGCTTATAACCTGTTTCTGTTGCTTACCGTGTTCTGTCGACACCAAATGAATGGCGAAGCTGGAGTGTCTTCTCCAGGTTGTAGGTGATGGTGTGGTGTGGTGATGTGGACGGATGTAAGCGTGGGCGCTGTAGTATGGAGGACAAGCTGTCGACCATGCAACGTGACCCCTCTCTCCACCTTGATGACGGACCCAAAGGAACAACAGGGCTGCTACAGTTTGGCGCCAACGAGGTCGCAGGAGCTGCCAGAACGAAGTTGAAATCAACGACGAACTACCTTAGGGACTCCGACTCCGGATTTATTAGGGTTTACTCCAGAGTCATTTCCTAAAGAGAATACCTACAAAGCAGCAGAGGTTTGAATCCAGAGTGCACTCTCTTCTAGGTAGGTTGCCGACCAAGGCTAAGGGGCCCTGTCTACCCCAAAACGACAGGAGTATGCTGAATGGCCCAACCTTCAGGCCATTACATAATCGACCAACCATTCGGGCCTTCTCCTTGGCCGCCTAGGTCGCACTGACACATTGTGCAACCGCACCTTCCATTTCCACATCATTGATCGCATCACATCAGTCTCCATTTCACTTTCACTTTAACGAACAACTGCTTCGTCCTCACCAACACTCACAATCACGCCAGAAATGTGAACCATTTTCGCTATCCTGTTCCTGGGAGAAATGCGATATGTGACCGACAAATCTTACAGAACGGTATACGTCCCTTCCCAGGAACTCTAAAGCTTTGGTGACTACTCGTTTCTTACGAGGGTTGTGCTACCACACTTGGTCACCAGGAGAGTACGTGGCTGGCCTTGAACGCTGAAGATAGCTATTGTAGTCATAGAAATATTTTGATGGGGAAGGGGAAATTTTATGTAATGTAGGTTAGTGAAATATTGATTCCACGCTGTGACGCCATCCCTACAGGTTGCCAAGTAGAATGCCAAGCGTCCCCAACACAAAGCAAAGTAGGTTAGAGTTAGTGCAATTGTGGCCTCTGGTTACCACTGGGGTTCCGTGTGAGTATCATACCAAGGTATTATTTTTATTTGTCACTGCCGGCGGACCACATAATAGCCTAATAACCCACAAAAATTCATACCAGTATTTAATTAATACCTTATTTTTCTTATTATCTATTTATACCCCCGAAGTTGTACAGTCGCGTACCAGTGCCTATGTTCTTTGTCAAGCTACCTACCGAATGTTTATCCTACTTGTGTTATATGGTTGTCTGCAATATTGGGTTTCACCCCATAATTTCGTGTCCGAAATAATATAATAAAGAGTAGTTAAAAAAAAAAAAAAAAAAAAATAGAAGTTTGTATCACATTTAAATAAGAACGCGCATATATATATATATATATATATATATATATATATATATATATATATATATATATATTATATATATATATAGATAGATAGATCAGAACATATCCTGGTCAAAATGGCAGTAGGATTAAAATCACCACACTGTAAGAACATACATTTTAACAACAATGAAGAAAAAATAATAGGAAATACAATTACATATAAATACTTTAGGGGGTATCACATGATGTGTATGAGAAGTGGGTATTGAAAACGTGTATATACTGTTGTTTGTCGCGTGGACACTTGGCACCTTCGATACGGAGAATCGAGAGGCATTCATTACCAGTAGTCATTTTTAATTTCGTGAAATAAAAGCAAATTATATCAAACGTATATCATGCCGATGAATTCCATTAAGGAGAATTGGGCATTAAAGGTTGCGCTCGCAGTAAACGTTCTAAATGAGATTTCATTATTTTTTTTTCAAGAACCCGCTTAATTCGCATATGACTTGGGCAGGTACTGGCTGTGTGGTAAAACTTTGGTCTTACGTTCAGAATGACCCGAGTTCAAAGCTTGCGAAAGGCCGGACCTGATTTTTTTTATTATCATTACGTCGTCGCTGTGGTGAGCAATTTGCTCTGTAATAGTTACAACGGCGAAGCGAAATAGCTTAGTTACTGCCTTGCTCTATGGTGTCGTTGGATCTTATAGAAAATGGGCTTCAGGACTGTAGCTGTCAGTTGGTCCTGTCACAACATTGGCGTTGGGACACACAACTTAGTGTTTTCCAATTTTTTGTTTCTTTTCGGTCCTTTAGCCTTTCTGCCTTTCCTTCACTCTGTGAAAGTGTTGGAAGTCTTAAAGCATCCAGTGATTAGCCTAATTTGTATTTTTGCTCCCTTTTCAAGCGAGTTGAAATTTTACGAGTCCCTTTGTGAGAGTTTAACACTAATTTGTTGACAGTGCCTTCATGAGTCTAAGTATCCTCAATTATAGTCTCAAATTATTAATTGCAATTATTTACTATATCATTATTCCTCTACATTTGTATTATACTTAACACCTTTATGCCCATGTATCATAATTTGTTATAATTTGTAGTAATTTCAGAGGGATTAGCCTGTTGAGTGTAGTAGGGAAGGCTTATGGAGAATCTTAATTGAGAGGATTAGGAGAGGAACAGAAGGAGTAATTGGTGAGGAACAGTGTGGATTTAGGACGGGTAGAGGTTGTGTAGATCAGATCTTTGTGGTAAGACAGATATGTGAGAAAGCTATAGGAAAGGGGAAGGATGTTTTTTGGGCTTTTATGGATCTGGAGAAGGCTTATGATAGGGTAGACAGAAAGGCACTGTGGGAGGTTATGCAGATTTATGGGATAGGAGGAAAGCTTTTGGGAGCTGTCAAGAGTTTTTATGTGAGTAGTAGAGCATGTGTTAGGATTGGAAATGGAGAGAGTGAGTGGTTTGAAGTAAAGGTGGGACTTCGTCAAGGATGCGTTATGTCGCCCTGGCTGTTCAACTTATACATGGATGGGGTGGTGCGAGAGGTGAATGCTAGGGTAGTGAGTCAGGGATTGGAGATGGTTAAAGAAAATGGAGAAAAAGTGGGAGGTGAGCCAGCTGTTGTTTGCGGACGACACTGCGCTTGTGGCAGGGTCAGAGGAGGGATTGAGGAAGCTGGTGGCAGAGTTTGGGAGAGTATGTGATAGAAGAAAGCTAAAGATAAATGTGGGTAAAAGTAAGGTGATGAGATGTACAAGGTGGCAGTAGACTGGAAGTGAACATTAAGGGAGAGCGACTGGAGGAAGTGGATAGTTTTAGATACTTGGGTGCAAGTGTAGCAGGAAAAGGTGGAGTGAAGGTGGAGGTAGAATGTAGATTGAGAGAAGCGAGTAAATGCCTTGGTGGTTTAAAGAGTGTAATGAGAAATAGACATTTGGGAATGGATGCGAAGAGGAGACTGTATGAAGGAGTGATTGTGCCAACAGCACTGTATGGGGCAGAAACGTGGAACATAAGAGAAGAAGAGAGAAGGAGTTTGAATGTGTATGAGATGAGGTGTCTGAGAAGTATGGTGGGGGTTACTAGGCTAGATAGAGTGAGAAATGAGGAGGTGAGGAGGAGAACAGGGGTGAAAAAGGAGCTGGGAGATAGGGTTGATGAAAGAATATTAGGATGGTTTGGACACATGGAAAGAATGAGTGAAGAAAGACTAGTAAAAGAGGTATGGAAGGCAGATGTGGAGGGAGTGAACATGAGGGGACGTCCTAGGATGAGGTGGATGGATGGGGTGAAGGGGGCTTTGGGGAAGAGGGGAATGTCTGTTGAGGAAGGAAGGGAGAGGACGGAAGACAGAGGTGAGTGGAGAATGGTTGTATATGGATGATGTTGTGACTGCATGAGGAGGAATGGGCGGGGGGTGGGGGTGGGTAGTATGTGTGAGTAAATTTTGACGCAGCCCGAAGGGATTTCTCCCCGTCCTCTCCTTATATGCAAAGGGGGACGGAGAGGGGGGGTCGCCGATTAAATGAAGCGGCCTTGCTGTGGATGTACTGTGTCTTGCGACACTGCTTCTGACCCAGGGCGGTGGGCAGGGTGCAGGGATGACCCGTCATCCAGGAGGTGCTCAGATGAGAGGAAGGGTGGGAAGGGTGTGGAGTGTATTTAGGGATGGAGTGGGTGGGAGTGTTTTTATGCCTTTCCCTTTTTGGCTACCTCCCCTGGAAGGGGGAAGAAGCCTTGGTATATGTATGTATCATAATTTGTTCTTATCCTTATTGTTTTGTTGGAGAGCCCGTTGGAAGGGTTGGAAGAGGTGGTGATGACGGGAATGGTGGAGGGAAGGAGAGCAAGAGGAAAGCAGAGGGAGAAGTATATGGACGGGCTGATGAGGGCGACGGGAAAACAACTCAAACCAGCACAGATGTTACAAGTAACTAGGGACCGTGAACGGTGGCGCTCCATGGTTGCCGAAGTCCAAGAGGATATGGCACGACGGTAAGGTAAGGTAAGGAGAGCCCGTTGCTCTCCATAGCTTCTCCTGTGCACTTGCCACTTCTTGTTTAGACTAGTTTAAATTAGGTTAGGATGATATGTTCCTCTCCTTCTAACTAGTGATTATTTCACATGACTACTAGAAATGCCTCATCTGCCCCAACATCACACCACATTCTTTCATTAGATTAACGATTAAAAAAACAGCCGCCAAAAACAGCGCATCATTTCCTACCTACACTGCTTCAGGCGTCGCATCGGGCACTACCCACTCTGCCGGCAAAGGAGACACATCCTCAGAAGATGTACTTGTTGAGACTATATGAACACGGCAACCGTATGAAAATTGAATCGAAGATCCAACTATCGACTATTACGAATAATCTTAACGAGTTGGTGTGACGAAATTTGTGTTTGGAATACTTGGAACATCGACTCAGTGTCAATTCTGTGAACGACAAAGTTAAAGTATGAAATTGCGAGGATCCAGTCGCCGACCAATGCCAGCCACGCGTGGATGATTTAACGTGGTCGGTCCACACGCTATCCTGGGCAAAGGATTGTCTATCATCGTGTATCTTCAACATCTCATACGTCTTCGAGTGTTTCCCTACCAAAGGACACCACAAACTTAGTACAGCACTGCTGGGATGAACGACATAGTGTTACGATAAGACTATATTAATAAGATTATAATATTATTATATAAGATAATATAATCTTATATAAGATAAGATTATATCAATAGTTATCATAAGTATTGATATAATTTTAGCTCTAGGTATTAGAGTGCGCAGGTCAGTTAGGAAGGTCATCTCCGACCATGTGTATTATACATTATTTTGGATTCACGCATTATTACGAGTTTTCTAAGAAATGTGTTTGTGAGAAAAATTCTCAATTTATTATATTGTTTCTATGTTTGAATTGTGGAGCCTCCTTAAAGTAAAATAAATGTCAAGTTATTTACACCTCGTGTTTATCACCCCCTCCCCCTTTTTCTGAGAACCAAATTCCTCTAATCTTTCGAAACTACGTGCTTGCAGTGAAAGGGGCAAGTACAGTCCCGACTTGTTCCCGAAGTTCGTGGATCCTGGCTCCCGAGTGAAGCTATCCCCCTTCCCCAATTTGCCAATGTGTGAGAAACTCTCATACCAGTCAATCTTTTTCCTTCCTCCACTGTCCAGGGATTTTGGGACAGGTCCATCTCTGAATATAAGATCTAGGTTACTAGACTTTTAATCAGCGGCGGCGCCAGGAATTTTTAGTTGGGGAGGCTAAGCGGGGGCTGAGCAAATTTTTGGGGGGCTAATAGTGATATGATAATACACATATATTATCCTCATTTCAGAAGGGGAGGGGGTTAATGGTTGGGCTAGCACTGATGGCTGACAAATCTTTAGCCCTGGCAATTAAAAATTCCACTTAATAAAATTATTTCAATGAGTGTTTTAAATTTTCAATTTGCTCATTTCAGTTGGGGGGCTAATGGGGGGGCTGGCCACTTTTTTTTGGGGGGGCTAATGGGGGGGCTGGCCACTGCTTTTAATGATCTGAGTGACAGGGTATTAACGATTTGGTCATAGTTTCGGAGGGAGCTGACTTTAAAGCTCACAATATGCCGAGCCTAAACTTTGTATATATTTAGGTAGTGGAAAATAGAATGCATCCCACAATAAAAATATAACAAAAACATCAAAATTGCTAAAGCTAAGTTACTACTAATGAATTTACAAGAATGTAGATAACTCACAGAAACTGAGGGATTGACTTGAGTTACATATAATCATAATGATAACAAGAAGTTTAGAGAAAATCAAAGAATGGCACTTTATCCATGAGGGAGACGGGTCTATAGGATGGCGAAAAATAAACACGAATATTGGAATTTGCTGCTTTCACCTCTTATACACTTCTTATTATCGAGATCTTTTCTTAAAAACTGGATATTTTCATCAATTTTCTAGCAGTTGTTTTCTACGATTCTCCAACGATGTCATCAAACTAATCGTGATAATTCATTATTGTATTCTAAATGACTAAACACTATAAGTTTTCTAAATACGTCAACACCTTGGTTATACTACTGCTTTTGATAATTTATTTACACATGAATCAATTGCTTCATACATACTTTTTTGAACTTGGGCCCTAACTTTAAACAAAGAAAATGTACATGCAATACTTCAAAGAAAATTTACCAATCAGCTGAGGTTTGTTTGTAGCTAGAGATATGGCAATCGTTGGCAAAATCATCAGTCGCGAAGTTTCAGTGGCATTTCTAAATCAAATTGCATTCCACTCGAAGAAAAAATCAGCTCTCCTGCAACTCAAAGGCATTGGTATCATGGCCAAAAGTAGACCAAGTTCTGACATGTCCAAGTTTCGAGAATATTTCAACAAAGCCAAACATGTTGTTGTTCTGACAGGTACGGTAGTTATTACACGCACCCACAAGATGTGTATGTATAATAATAATAGCTTAGAAGGTGATGTAGCCGAAGCTCAAACAATTCATGAGTTCATAGCTAAATAATTGGAAATCAAATATATAAAGTTGGAACTGAACATGAATTTGAGTTAAAGTATGTCAGAAAATTAGAGATAGGAGACTGGACCCAATCCAATGAGCGTTAGTCCTTTCCTGTATACATTTATGTACATACAGTTAGGGAAAAAAGATAAACACATACATTTATAGAAGAGACCAGAAGAAGAACAGCTTTCCCCACAGGGTGGTGGATGTATGGAACAAAACAATATATAGTACACAAATTGAAGAGGAAATTAGATAAGGCGGTGATACAAAGACAGGATACCACAAGCATAGCTCCCCTTCCCTTAAGATACAGCCAGGTAAAGACAAAGACACACACACACACATAGTTATAGAAGAGACCTGAAATAAGTTTTCCACACAAAGCAGCGGATGTCTGGAACAAACTGTACAAAACAAGTGTGCAAAAACTATACACAAATTTAAGAGCAAACAGTCAAACTAGACACTGCAAGATACAAGGATAGGACACCACAAGCATAGCTCCCCTTCCTGTAAGATACAACTAGGTAAATACACACAAAAAGAAATAATGGAGCAATTAACAAACTTTGATGTTAGGAAATCGCATGACCCAGACGGACGGAATTGCAAATTGGATACTAAAAGAATGTAAAGAAGAACTAATGGACAAAATATATAACATGAGTTGCTCACTTAAAGGAAAAATACCAAAAGACTGGAAAAATGCCAACATTGTACCAAAAAGAAGAGGAAATTGGAGATTTGCTATACATTGCAACTATCAAACAAATGGATATGAATATTTAAATCCCATTTAGGAATGGATGCAAAGAGGAGACTGTATGAAGGAGTGATTGTGCCAACAGCACTGTATGGGGCAGAAACTTGGAACATAAGAGAAGAAGAGAGAAGGAGTTTGAATGTGTTTGAGATGAGGTGTCTGAGAAGTATGGTGGGGGTTACTAGGCTAGATAGAGTGAGAAATGAGGAGGTGAGGAGGAGAACAGGGGTGAAAAAGGAGCTGGGAGATAGGGTTGATGAAAGAATATTAGGATGGTTTGGACACATGGAAAGAATGAGTGAAGAAAGACTAGTAAAAGAGGTATGGAAGACAAATGTGGAGGGAGTGAACATGAGGGGACGTCCTAGGATGAGGTGGATGGATGGGGTGAAGGGGGCTTTGGGGAAGAGGGGAATGTCTGTTGAGGAAGGACGGGAGAGGACGGAAGACAGAGGTGAGTGGAGAATGGTTGTATATGGATGATGTTGTGATTGCATGAGGAGGAATGGGCAGGGGGTGGGGGGTGAGGTAGTATGTGTGAGCAAATTTTGACGCAGCCCGAAGGGATTTCTCCCCGTCCTCTCCTTATATGCAAGGGGGGACGGAGAGGGGGGGTCGCCGATTAAATGAAGGGGCCTTGCTGTGGATGTGCTGTGACTTGCGACACTGCTTCTGACCCAGGAGGTGCTCAGATGAGAGGGAGGGTGGGAGGGGTGAAGAGTGTATTTAGGCATGAAATGGGTGGGAGTGATTTTATGCCTTTCCCTTTTTGGCTACCTCCCTTGAAAGGGGGAAAAAGCCTTGGTATATGTATGTGAGCTAGTTTACCTGTTTTTGCTAAGATATTCTCTGCTGTCGTTTGTGACCTGAATTTGATCTTAATTGGTCTAGTCTTATCTGTATTGTATTTCCTTAGTCTATATATTTCTTCAGTTTCTTTCCCTGTTTCTTGTCCATCCTCTTGAACTACTAATATCTTGTTTACCTTTTCCTTTTCCTCTTTTACTCTTGTGGTCCTATTTGGATTATACTTCTCTTCCATCCCTAATATAATTATACATTTCTTTTTGTCCACTAAGTCTCTTACTATATTCTCCTTTTCTCTCATCACTTAAATAACTGTGTTCTTAGTTTGTTCTTACATCTGTTGTTTCACTATATCTGTAAATACAATTTTGTTGTTCTCTTGGACTTTTCTCCAACCCTGTGCTTCATTTACTATGGACTTTATTTTCTTTATTCTTCTTTAATTCCTCATTCTCATCTTTTACTTCTTTTAACTGTCTTTTTAAATCTTGTATTTCTTTGGTTAGGTTTTGGTTCTCCTTCTTTAGTTCTTCCACTTTATGAACTCCTTGTGTAACCTGTGATAATTGGTCTAACCTAACCTCCCATTCTTTGTTCATTTTTTTTTTTTTTTTTTTAGTTTCTCCTCTAGATTTACTAGTCAGGGGAGGTTGTCACCTCCTCCCTCATTAAATCCATAAAAGCAGTTATCTTCTCTTTCCATTGAGCTGCTATTATCTATGTTTCTGCTCTTGACACCTCTGCTTCCTTTTTCCTCATCTGTGTATTCTGCCCCCCCGTTTGTTTACACCTCTCCTAAGATCCGGGGCTTGTTCATCCCCTTCCTCATTTCCTTCCATTTTCCTCAATAATCCCTCTCTCATATTTTTTCACCTTCCCACTACACCACAAGCTTTCCCCTTCTCTACTAATACAACAAGGTACTTCCTTGTTGTTGAGATCCGCGAAAATTGCACTTCTTTTCCAGAGTTCCAATCTTTGCTGTGTATCCGACATACGTACGTATGTATGTATGTATGTATGTATGTGTGTATGTATATATATATATGATGCACTTATGAAAATGTTCTATTCTCATAAGCCAGGGAGATATATACTATTTGTCATATTACTTATTTTACTATTGTATTTCACAAACATGATCAATTCAGAATCTTTTTCACTTTAGATTGACATGTATCAGAAGAAAGGACTCTTCCAGTAATAAACATTCTTTTTGCAGCTGTAGAAGATATACACATTTTGGTAGTGTTGGAAATGATTTATGCAGCCTTTCAAAATTTTGGGGTTTATATCATGTATTTGAAAAGTTTTGAAAGTGTATGATTTTTCAGCAAATATGGTCCAAGTTCAAGTAATTATTTGGCTTTCAAAATCTTAACTGTAGTTAGACCCATGGTTAATGTATACTTTTTTTCTTTCTTTCTGGATATCTTGCATCAGCAAACCCTTTGTATTTCATTGTTTGAACTTTCAGTTAGTGAGGGAATATCATTCAGATTATTGTTGATGTATACATGATAAATATATTGTCACATGTAAAGACTAGCAATATTTTAAAACAAATTTCAGGTGCTGGAGTATCTGCTGAATCAGGGGTGCCAACATTTAGAGGTGCTGGGGGTCTTTGGCGGAAATGGCAAGCACAAGAATTAGCAACACCACAGGCTTTCCTCCATAACCCATCCTTAGTGTGGGAGTTCTACCACTACAGGCGGGAAGTCATGCTCTCCAAGAAACCCAATCCAGTGTGTAAATGTTATGTCTGCAATATTATTGCCTTTTGCATTTTCCTCATTATGCAAGCTGCATTTAGCAGCTTGTTACCTTGAAAAGTGTAACCCATTGCATGCATTTTGTAAGAAAGTCCTAGAATTATAAGCATACCGTTGTTTTTCAGGGTAGATTTCCTTCTTAATACCAACTTAAATTTGCCTTTCCTTGCCAGAACTATCAGTCAGTCCAATGCCCCAGTTATCTTTTTCAAGAGAACTACAGCCTCCAACAAACTAGCCAGGGTCAGTGGTTCAACAATAACTTGAAGAGATGTTTGGAGTGAAACTGTATTTCTTGAATTGTAATAGACAAAAGAGTTACACTTATGTGGCCAGCACCTGGTCTCTGGAACAGGCCATAGAGTCACTCTTGACACTGTTCAACACAACTCCTATCTTTCCTATATTTCTGTTTTTTCACACAAGGAGGTCAGTACACCAGCACCTCCCCTCCCACTTCTATTAGCTGGTAACATAGAAGCCAACCCAGGACCTTACATTTACCCAACATGCTCTAAACCCATAAATTATGCACACATATCCATGAAATGCAGCACATGTTACTTTTGGTTCCACTAAACATTTACAACACTTACCAACACAAACCAATTTGCAAAGAACTGGAGCTATAACCAGTGAATGACACCACCCACCCACAAACACACCAACACAAAAACTCATTGTAAACATAATGCAGATAAACATAAATGGACTTGCTAACAAACACTTGAGAGCTGCTGCACTTTCTACCTGAACACAACATATGTATATCACTTATATAAGAAACAGAACTGATGCCTTGAATAGCAGTATTCTCATTTACTGATTACACAACATTAAGAGAAGACAACGCATGACACAAAGGTGGACTTAAAACACTTACACAACAGCATACCCTTCTGCAATAAAACCAGATACCAGACAATTACTCACAGGCACTTTAACTGAAATAATCATGATCCAAACATAAAGAAAACAACCTACACTATCACAAACATACATCCCACCAACTAAATCAACCCCATAAAGCTTCATCCCTCAATTCCTAAAAAAAAACACATAGTAGCAGGTGACCAGAATACTCATCATCCAATCTGGCTTAACATGCAAACAACAGATCACAGATGACAGAAAATACTTGAAAAATTCCCCAGTCTAAACATGATTAGTTCCAGCAACAATCTCACTAGACAACCTATCTAATACAATCAATATCCAACATCCCTGACATAATGATATACTCACCCTCTCTATGTTGACAAACAGCATGGTAAACCATTCATGATATATCATCTGATATATAGAGAAGATATAGAGAAAGAGAATACTTTGAAATAGACCAATACCCATCCCTAGAAAAAGGAGTGAAAAAAATAATAACTACCATCCAGAAGGCAAATAACAAAACAGATTCTCAGAGACTACAGACAAAAATCAAACCCAACAGCATACAGGAGAACAACCTACCTCCTGTACTAGGCGTTGGTATAGCTTGTTGTACTTTCCATTATGTTAGTGACATGATGGGAGGTACAAGCTATACCATCATGTTTGTAGATGATGCAAAACTTGTGAGAAGAGTGAATAATGAGGAGGACTGCAGATTATAGCAAAAAGATCCAGACATTATTTTTGCATGAAGCCAAGAATGGGAAATGAAGTTCAATACAAAAAAATCCAATGTACAGGAAATAGGCAATAGCAGCCAGTCATGTTCCCTGACACATCACTGACACAAAGAGATGCAGATATGGTGCCATAAGCACCCACATCCTAGCAAGAGCCATAATTGCTTGCCATCCTTCATGTAAATGACTATTGATGTTAAATTCAACCAATTAATACATACATATATATACCAAAGGCTTTTTTCCCCCTTATAAGGGAGGTAGCCAAAAAACAGACATAAAAACCACTCCCGCCCATCCCATCCCTAACATACTCCACTCCCCTCCACCCTTTTCCTTCCATCTTATCTTAGTACCTCCAGGATGATGGGTCATCCCTGCATCTTGCCCACTGCCCTGGGTCAGAAGCAGTGTCGCAAGACACAGCACATCCACAGCAAGGCCACTTCATTAAATCAGTGACCTCCCCTATCCTTCCCTTCATGCAGAAAAGAAGATGGGCATGATAGTGAGAAGAGTGTAGAGGAAAGGGAGGCTTTTTGGACAGATTTATATGAGTGCATAGAAGGATTAGGGAGAAATGTCAGTATAGTGGTATTGGGAGACCTTAATGCTAGGGTAGGAAATGAACCAATAGACAGAGTGGTTGGGAAGTGTGGAGTTCAAGGAAAAAATCATAATGGAGAGGTGATGGTGGAGATATGTCTAGAAAGAGAGTTCATTATAGCAAATACAGTGTTTAGGAAGAAAGTCAAGCATAAGTACACATGGGAGAGGGTGGTGGATGGAAAGGTGGTAGATAGAGCATTAATGGACTATATAGTGGTAACCATGAATATAGTTGGAAGAGTTAAGGATGTACATGTTCTAAGGGGAGAGAGTGGGGAATATCAGATAATTTTGTGGTGGAAGGTAAGTTGAGAGTGAAGGATAGATGGAGAAAGAGGAAAAGGACAAAAGGTAGGGAGGTGCTTAAAGTGAACTGCTTAAATGAGAAAGAAAAGGAGTACAAGAAGCTGAGAGAGGAGTGGGAGGGAGTGAAGGATAGAGTAGAACTAGGAGTGGAGGAGGAATGGGGATGGTTCAAAGGAGTCACAAGGTGTGCAAAGATGGTGTGTGGAACAAGGAGGACAGAAGGAAATAGAAGGAAGGGTAGTGTGTGGTGGGATGAGAAAGCAAAAAAGGTTGTAGGATAGAAGCGAGCTTTTACAGATTGGTTACAAAATAGGACGAGGGAATTATATGAGAGGTACAAGAAAAAAAAAAGAGAGAGAAGAGAAGTAAAGCATTAGATAAAGGAGGCAAAAAGGAGACCAGATGTCAAAAGTAAGAGTATGACAGAAAATTTTGAAAGTAATAAAAAGATGTTTTGGAAAGAAATTAAGGGAAGAAGAGGAGGCGAATCAACTGCTGCTAGGTCTCATGATTCTCTTGTGCAGCATGAGGTTGAATTCCACCTTGACTAGTTTGCACTTGGTAGGATCAAGTCTTCAGGGACTGCAAAACTTGGGTTTGGCAGAGGTAGTTGCTGTGATGTGGTGAACCAAATTGTTATTGAAAGGCAAGCCAGTTATAGTAGACACGGAGTAGCTACCCCCATCCCCTTCCTCCCTCTTCTTCCCCTCTCCCTCTCCCTCCCCTTCCACTCCCTCCCCATTCCTCTTCCTTCCTCTCTCCTTACCCCTCCTCCTTTTTCTCCACCTCCTCCCTATCCTCCTACTCCATCTCCACTTCCTCCCCTTTCTTTTCTCCCTCCTGCTAGCTGGTGATATAGAAATGATCCACACTAATACAACACAAATAACAGTCCAAATTTTATTCAGAGAGAGAATGTTGGTAGAGGCTGAGGATTCTTGTTTTCTATAGGTTTCCAGTCCATAGAATTTGAGTCAACAGTTATTATTCATGTAGACTTTAGCAGAGTTATAGAAATAACTAGACTTTCTTATATCATCTCCACATTTCTGTTCCACAGGCTCACATTGCCATTGCAGAGGCTCAAGAGAGACTTCAGAAGGAAGGACGGAAGTTACAAGTGATAACACAAAACATAGATGAGTTGCATCGTCAAGCAGGATCCACAGAAGTGCTGGAGCTGCATGGGACACTTTTCAAAACCAGATGCCTTGACTGTGAGGAAGTGACAGCAAACTACAACAGCCCCATATGTGATGCACTGGAGGGAAAAGGGTAAGACAAAATAATGCTGAACATGATGTTTTAACCTCCTCATTGTGGAGGTTATCTCTCAACTGTATAAATGCATCCAGCATGTGCCAGAACAAAATATGTAAAGTGTGTCACCATACACTTCTCTCAGCTTCTGGTATTCCTTCTCCTTTTCCTTCTCAAGGACTGTTGCTTGTGAGTTTCTAGTCAGTAAACTGAAGATAATTATTAAAATATTCAGAATTTTTGTGTTCATGTAGTGGTGTTTTTTTTCTTCATTTTTCATTTTTCATTTTATTTGGACAGTGCCCCAGACCCAGATGCTACTGAAGCAAGACTTGATGAATCTGTCTTACCACGATGCAGCAGTTGTGGAGGTCTGCTTCGTCCCCATGTTGTGTGGTTTGGAGAAGGACTTGACCCCAAAGTGATGCGGAAAGCAGGTACATGCTAATATTCATTGTGACTATATGTACACCTGGAGCCAAATTATTCCAGAATATATTTAACATTCTTTTTAGTGCTAATTACCATTTAATGACAGTAGAGGCAAATATTAAAGCAATGTATATAGCCATACACCCCTTACTTTTGTTTCAAGGATCACCCATGCCAAGGTCATACATCTTTTTCAGAGTAGTGAAAAGTACTTTGACACAGAGTAAAATGGGTACTATGGACCAGTGTAATGAGTGAATTTAAGATTATTTTGCTTCATTGCTGGAAACTTTATGTGGCAAGAAGTTAGCTATCTATATATCAAGGGCCTCATTCCCCCATATAAGGGAGGTAGCCAGCCAAGTCACATACCCACTGCCACCCATTCCACTCCCATCCATCACCCATTCCACTCCCATCCATCACCCATTCCGTTTCCACCCACCAGCCATTGTTTCCTTCTCATCCCAGCTCCTTGTGTGAAAGGGTCATCCCCATCTGCCCACTGCCCAGGTGAGAAGCAATGCAGCAAGATACAGTATATCCATAGCAAAACCACTTTATTTACTCAGTGACCCTCCCTCCTTGTACCTTACTCTCATGTTTGTGAATTGGTATCACATTAGCTCCTTTTCAATCAAGCAGCACTATGCCTTCTTCTAAAGAACATCCAATGAAACTGTCAATCTTGTCCACAAGTTGTTCCGTATTTTCTTTAAGTATCCAGTTTGAGATCCTGTCAGGTTCTTAAGTTTTTGTCACATCCTCTGATCTCTAAAGATTGAGCACCTCCTTGCATGTGTATGCATTTACTTAATTGTAATATACAGGAAAGGAGCAACACTCATTGGGTCCAGCCTCCTACTCTCCAATTTTCATGCATAGCCTCAGATTCATGTACATTTCCAACTTTCTAAATCCTTGATATCCAATATCAAATTTAGATTTGAATTTATGTATTGTTTCAAATTGAGCTATTCACCTATGCTATTCCAAGTACTTATGCAAACAGAATCAATGGCATTAATTTAACACTGCAGTGTTTGACTAGCTTAAAAATCAATTTAATGCCATGATAGTTGCCATAGCAGCTGCTTCCTAACAAATTGGGTTGGGTGAGCTGCATGGTTTTCATACATCACCACAAGACATGACAATTGTATGCAGTAGATGGAGCTTTGTGGGAACCCTGTTATACAGAATTTTGCTGAGTTATAAATGAGTTGTTGTTTGCTGACAATACAGCACTTGTAGTAGGATCAGAGGAGGGATTAAAGAAGTTAGTAACGGAGTATCGGAAGGTGTGCGAAAGAAGGAAGTTGAAGATAAATATGTGTAAAGTAAGGTGATGAGATGTACAAGGGGTGAGGATGACAGCAAATTGGAAATGAGTATTAAGGGAGAGAGAGTGGAGGAAATAGATCGCATTAGTTACTTGGGAGCAAATGTGGCAGGAAAGGGAGGAGTGGAGGTAGAGGTAAAGTGTAGATTGAGAGAAGCAATTAAATGCTTTGGGGGATCAAAAAGTGTAATGACAAATAGACATATAATGTGGATGAAGGTGAAACTGGGAAAGGAGATGTGGATTTTTGTAAGTTCATATGGGCCTGGTAGTGAGAAGAGTGTAGAAGAAAGGGAGGTTTTTTGGATAGATTTAAATGAATGCATAGAGGGATTAGGGAGGAACATCAATGTAGTAGTATTGGGAGACCTCAATGCTAGGGTAGGAAATGAACCAATTGATGGAGTGGTTTGGAAATGTGGAGTTCCAGGAAAGAATCATAGTGGAGAGTTGATGGTGGAGATGTGTTTGGAAAGAGAGTTGATGATAGTAAATACAGTGTTTTGGAAGAGAGTCAAGCATAAGTACACATGGGAGAGGGTGGTGGATGGAAGGGTGGTGGATAGAGTGTTGATGGACTGTGGAGTGGTAGATAGAAGTATAATAGGAAGAGTTAAGGATGTACATGTGCTAAGGGGAGAGAGTGGGGGAATATCGGATCATTTTTTGGTGG
Source organism: Oratosquilla oratoria (assembly GCF_046742065.1). NCBI lineage: Eukaryota > Metazoa > Arthropoda > Malacostraca > Stomatopoda > Squillidae > Oratosquilla > Oratosquilla oratoria. The sequence goes on along the minus strand of NC_134795.1, from coordinate 9,745,793 downwards.
AGGGTGAGTTGAAAGTGGAGGATAGATGGAGAAAGAGGAAAAGGACAAAAGGTAGGGAGGTGCTTACAGTGAACTCTTTGAATGAGAAGAAAAAAGAGAAGGTGTGCAAGAAGAAGCTGAGGGAGGAGTAGGAGGGAGTGAAGGATAGAGTAGAGCTAGGAGTGGAGGAGGAATGGGAATGGTTCAAGGAGGGAGTCACAGGGTGTGCAGGAATGGTGTGTGGAACAGGAGGGATGGGAGGGAATGGAGGGAGGGGTGGTGAATGGTGGGATGAGGAAACAAAAAAGGTTGTAGAAGAGAAGAAGTGAGCTTTCACAGATTGGTTGCAGAATAGGACGAGGGAGTCATATGAGAGGTACAAAGAAAAGAGAAGAGAAGTGAAGCACAGGGAAGGGGAGGCAAGGAGGAGAGCAGATGTGAGGTGGGGTGAGAGTATAACAGAAAATTTTGAAAGTAATAAGATGTTTTGGAGGGAAGTTAAAAGAGGAAGAGGAGGGAAATCAGGTGGAGAAGAGGAGGTAAGGGGTGCGGAGAAGGCTGTAGGGGGAAGATGGGCAGAGTATTTTAGGGAGTTGCTGGATGTGAGGGAGGATAGGGAGGGAAGGATAGTTGCAGTGGGAAGTGTTAGGAAAATGACTGTGATGAGTGAGGAAAATGGAGGAGAAATAAGGAAGGATGAAGTGAAGGCAGTTGTTATGATGAGAGCAGGTAATTCACCTGGTCTGGATGGATGCCATGCAGAATGTCTGAAAGAGGGAGGTACAATGATGGTGGACTGGCTGGTGAGGTTATTTAGTGGTAGCTGAAGAGAGGGTAGAGTGCCGGAGGACTGGAGGAGTGCCTGTATAGTTCCACTCTACAGGGGAAAAGGGAACATGTGTGAGTGTAGTTGTTTCAGAGGGATTAGCTTGTTAAGTGTAGTGAGGAAGGCTTATGGGAGGATCTTGATTAAGAGGATTAGGAGAGGGACAGAGGGAGTAATTGGTGAGGAGTGGTGTGGATTTGGGACAGGTAGAGGTTGCATGGATCAGATTTTTGTGGTAAGACAGATATAATAAAGCTATAGGAAAAGGTAAGGATGTATTTTGGGCTTTTATGGATCTGGAAAAGTCTTATGACAGGGTAGACAGGAGGGCGCTGTGGGAGGTTCTGCGGATGTGCAGGATGGGGAAAGGGCTTCTAGGAGCTGTCAAGAGTTTTTACGAGAGTAGTAGAGCATGTATTAGGATTAGAAATGGAAAGAGTGAGTGGTTCGAGGTAAAGGTGGGACTTTGTCAGGGATGTGTTATGTCGCCCTGGCTGTTCAACTGGCTGTTCGAGAGGTAAATGCAAGGGTGGTGGGTCAGGGATTGGAGATGGTTGAAGAAAATGGAGAAAAGTGGGAGGTGAGCCAGCTGTTGCTTGTGGACGACACTGCACTTGTACCAGGATCAGAGGAGGGATTGAGGAAGTTGTTAACAGAGTTTGGGAGAGTGTGTGAAAGAGGAAAGTTGAAGATAAATGTGGGTAAATGTAAGGTGATGAGATGTACAAGGGGTGAAAGTGGCAGTAGACTGGAAGTGAGCATTAAGGGAGAGCGACTGGAGGAAGTGGATAGTTTTAGATACTTGGGTGCAAATGTGGCAGGAAAAGGTGGAGTGAAGGTGGAGGTAGAATGTAGATTGAGAGAAGCGAGTAAATGCCTTGGTGGATTAAAAAGTGTAATGAGGAATAGAAATTTGGGAATAGATGCTAAGAGTAGACTATATTTACCTAGTTGTATTTTACCTAGTTGTATTTTGCGGGAAGGGGAGCTATGCTCGTGATGTCCCGCCTTTGTATCTTGCAGTGTCTAGTTTGTTTTTAAACTCATGAATGGTTTTTGCGCATACTATTCCATTGTCCAGTTTGTTCCAAGTGTCCAAAACTCTATGAGGAAAACTGTTTTTCTTCAGTTCTCTTCTATAGCTATGTTTTTTTATTTTCTTTCCATGTCCTCTTGTGTTTCTTTTGTCCCAGTTAAGTAAGTTCTCTCTATCGAGTACCTCTGTGCCTTTCATGATTCTGTAGATGGTCAATAGGTCACCTCTCTCTCTTCTTTGCTCCAGTGTCGGTAACTCCAGTTTAGCCAGTTTTTTTTCCTTTGCTTCTTCTCTTAGTGCCCTACTACCACTTGTGACCTTAGTTTTATCTTTAGAGGTCGATTCCTATCCTTAGTATAGCGACCAATTCTGTAAGTCTCTTCTAGGTCTGTGCCTGAATCACTGTCTCCCCCCTGAATTTCATTAAGGATTTCTACTGCTGTCTCTTTTTCTTCTTTTTCTCTCATGTACCTCGCCAATCCTTGTTTTTCTTTAAGCCCATAAACCACAATACATTTCTTCCTATCTACTGTGTCCCTGACCCAATTTGCTTTTTCGTTAATCACTTGAATGATTGTGTCTTTTGCATTATCTTGCATTTGCTGCTTGACTATTTCTTTGAAAGCAATCTTTTCATTTCTTTAATTTCGTTTGTAAGATCCAAGTTAGTTTTTCTTGGGTCAGAAATTTCATGATTAGCCTTAGTTAAACAATCTATTAAACCAATGACCTCTTTTCTTAAGTCCATGATTTCATTTTCCCACCGAGTCCTATTTATGCTCATCTCTCTCTCTATCTCTAATAATCTACTTAAGTTCTTTCTTTCATACTTACCAAACCCTCGGAAGTCATTGTCGTAACACGTGCTTTGTTGTTTGTTTACATCGCGGTTCAGTGTATGAAGGAGTGATTGTGCCAACAGCAATGTATGGGGCAGAAACATGGAACATAAGAGAGGAAGAGAGAGGGAGTTTGAATGTGTTTGAGATGAGGTATCTGAGAAGTATGATGGGGGTTACTAGGCTAGATAGAGTGAGAAATGAGGAGGTGAGGAGAAGAACAGGGGTGGTATGGGAGTTGGGAGATTTGGTGGATGAAAAAGTATTAGGATGGTTTGAACACATGGAAAGAATGAGTAAAAAAAGACTAGTAAAAGAGGTATGGAGAGCAGATGTGGAGGGAGTGAACATGATGGGGGGACCTGGGATGAGATGGATGGATGGGGTGAAGGGGGCTTTGGGGAAGAGGGGAATGTCTGTTGAGGAAGGACGGGAGAGGACAGAAGACAGGGGTGAATGGAGAATGGTTGTATATGGATGATGATGTGATGCATGAGGTGGAATGGGTGGGGGGATGGGGGGTGAGGTAGTATGTGTGAGAAAAATTTTGACACAGCCCAAAGGGATTTCTCCCCGTCTTCTCCTTTTCTGCATGAGGGGACGGAGAGGGGGAGGGGGGCGCCAATTTAATGAAGGGGCCTTGCTGTGGATGTGCTGTGTCTTGCGACACTTCTGACCCAGGGCAGTGAACAAGGTGCAGGGATGACCCGTCATCCAGGAGGTGCCAAGATAAGAGGGAGGGTAGAGGGTGGAGGGGAGTGGAGTGTAGTAGGGATGGAATGGGTGGGAATGGTTTTTATACCTTTGTTTTTTGGCTCCTCCTTTGTAAGGGGGAAAAAGCCTTTGGTATATGCATGTATGTACTTAGTTGTACTTACCTAGTTGTATTTTATGGGATGAGGGCTATGCTCGTAGTGTCCCGTTTTCATATCTCTCCACATCCAGTTTATTCTTAACCCCTTCCATACGGTGCCACCTACGTAGGCGGCATGGGGAGCAAGTGGATACGCGAGGCTGCCATATCGGCGTCTTGATTATATTTATTGTAGTTGTCCCTGCGTAACTGACATACTCTTTAAACTGGCTTCATCACATTTTCTATGGTTATAAAAATTCACGGATGAAAGAGAGAGCAATCGATATAAGCGGTGACTATTTTTTATGATGCGAGTATTATGACGCAACATCGTACGTCTGGCAGCTAATGCTGCCCGCGAGGTTTTGGTCCGGAGTGAAGTGGTTAAAATCGTGTATAGTGTTGGCACTCATTGTTTCTCCATTTAGTTTGTTCCAGACATCAATTGCTCTATGTGGGAACCTATTCTTTTTCAGGTCTCTTCTGTAACTGTCCTTCTTTAGTTTCTTTTCATGTCCTCTTGTTTCTCTTCTGTTCCACTTTAATAAGTCATCTCTATCGAGAATTTCCATCCCTTAAATAATTCTGGAACTGGTCAACAAATCACCTCTTTCTCTTCTCTGTTCCAGTGTTGACAGATGTAATTTCTCCAATCTTTGTTCGTAGGTCAGATTTGACAGTGTAGGTGCCATTTTTGTCGCTGCTCTTTGAATTCTTTCTAATTTTCTTATGTTCTTCTTTGTGTTAGGTGCCCATAGTGTTGCAACATATTCTAGTTTAGGTCTTATCAGTGTAACCACTATTTTTTTAACCATCTCGTCATCTATGTAGTCAAAGACCACTTTCATTGATCTTAATAAGTTAAAAGTCTCTCCAAATAATTTATTGACATGTTTATCAGGTGTCAAGTCACTTGAGATGATTACTCCCAGGTCCCTTTCTGAATTGACTTTTTTGACTTCTTTGTTTCCAATTCATCAAGGATGCATTATGTCGCCCTGGCTGTTCAACTTATACATGGATGGGGTAGTGTGAGAGGTAAATGCAAGGGTAGTGGGTCAGGGATTGGAGAAAAGTGGGAGGTGAGCCAGCTGTTGTTTGCGGACGACACTGCGCTTGTGGCAGGATCGGAGGAGGGATTGAGGAAGTTGGTGACAGAGTTTGGGAGTGTGTGATAGAAGAAAGCTGAAGATAAATGTGGGTAAAAGTAAGGTGATGAGATGTACAAGGGGTGAAAGTGGCAGTAGTCTGGAAGTGAGCATTAAGGGAGAGCGACTGGAGGAAGTGGATAGTTTTAGATAATTGGGTGCAAATGTGGCAGGAAAAGGTGGAGTGAAGGTGGAGGTAGAATGTAGATTGAGAGAAGCGAGTAAATGCCTTGGTGGATTAAAAAGTGTAATGAGGAATAGACATTTGGGAATGGATGCTAAGAGGAGACTATATGAAGGAGTGATTGTGCCAACAGCACTGTATGGGGCAGAAACATGGAACATAAGAGAAGAAGAGAGAAGGAGTTTGAATGTGTTTGAGATGAGGTGTATGAGAAGTATGATGGGGGTTACTAGGCTAGATAGAGTGAGAAATGAGGAGGTGAGGAGAACAGGGGTGGAAAGGGGGTTGGAAGATAAGGTTGATGAAAGAGTATTAGGATGGTTTGGAAAGAATGAGTAAAAAAAGACTAGTAAAAGAGGTATGGAAGGCAGATGTGGAGGGAGTGAACATGAAGGGACGTCCTAGGATGAGATGGATGGATGGGGTGAAGGGGGCTTTGGGGAAGAGGGGAATGTCTGTTGAGGAAGGACGGGAGAGGACAGAAGACAGGGGTGAATGGAGAATGGTTGTATATGGATGATGTTGTGATGCATGAGGTGGAATGGGGGGTGAAGTAGTATGTGTGAACAAATTTTGACGCAGCCCGAAGGGATTTCTCCCCGTCTTCTCCTTTTATGCATGGGGGGACGGAGAGGGGGGTTCGCCGATTTAATGAAGCGGCCTTGCTGTGGATGTGCTGTGTCTTGTGACACTGCTTCTGACCCAGGGCAGTGGACAAGGTGCAGGGATGACCTGTCATCCAGGAGGTGCTAAGATGAGAGGGAGGGTGGAGGGGTGTGGAGTGTATTCAGGGATGGAATGGGTGGGAATGATTTTATGCCTTTTCCTTTTTGGCTACCTCCCTTGTAAGGGGGAAAAAGCCTTGGTATATGTATGTATGTATGTTTCCAATTCTATATTGACCCAATACTCTATTTTTGTTTTTTCCAAATTCCATTATGCTACATTTCTTAATGTTGAAGTTCATCTCACATCTCTGACTCCATTCCCATATTTTGTCTAGGTCTTCTTGTAGTGATCTGCAATCTTCAGCTGTTCTTACTCTCTTGAGTAATTTGGCATTGTCAGCAAAGAAGTTCATGTAACAATTTACTCCCTCTTCCATATCATTTATGTATATGGCAAACATTAAAGGAGCCAATACAGAGCCTTGCGTGATGCCACTTATCACATCTTCCTAGTTTGAATTTTTGTCTCAAAGTACCATTCATTTTTTTCCCAATTAAGAAATCCTTCATCCATTCCATCAGCTTACCTTGTATTCCTCCTATTATTTCAATTTTTTTAATTAATTTTTTTATGTGGTATTTTGTCGAATGCCTTCTGCAAATCCAAGAAGGCGCAATCTGCCCAGCCATCTCTATCTTGTATTATCTCAATTAATCTCGAGTAAAAGCAGATTAGGTTTGTGGTACACAATCTTCCACTTCTAAAGCCAAATTGTTTATGGTTTACTATTTAATTTTCTTCCAAGTGTTTGGTCCATTTGACATGGACTACATGTGCAGCTAAGTGTAGCATATCATTACATGTACAACTTGAACTACACTTTATGGCAGCCAAAGTGTGGACACACTGTTCTGTTAACAAATCCAGAGAAACCAGGAAAAACTAAAAAAAATTTTTAGCTAAAGAGACCTAGAACATATCACCACACATTATAATTATCAGAGGTCTTCTCCAGTCTTAATTAATGTATTTAGCCTTACCTTATTTTCTTTTTTCTTATGTTCTATATTGTTCATATTCACTATTTTCCTAGAGAAAATGATATGTGGCTCAGGTCTGTAGGGGTGCATTATATAGTCCCTAAATATTGGTTACATGCTACTGAGCAATTTATACATACATCAAAGGCTTTTACCCCCTACAAGGGAGGTAGCCAAAAAACAAAGGCATAAAAACCACTCCCTCCCATTCCATCTCCAACATACTCCACTCCCCTCCACCCTCTTTCCTCCCTCCCTTTTCTTTTAAAAAGTAAAGAGCAATTTATACTGCACAATAACATGCAGCCAATACCCTCAACAGGGTATTTAGTGCAGCCAGTTATTATTATTATCCATGCTTTGTTTTGTGTTGTTTGCAGGATGTCTTTGTTTTCTTAATTGCACTGTGGATATAAGAGTTTAGTTCTTATGAGATGTTGATATTAACCTGTAAAAACACACCTTTCCCTGTATTATTTGCATTAATTTGCAAGAGTATTCATATCCATCATGTCTTTCACAAGTAGGGTTGCTAATGATTTCCATCACAGCACAAGTTCTTAATCAGAATATCTTTCTTGTTACTCCAAATGCAGAAATGGAGTTACGCAATTGTGACCTATGCCTGGTGGTAGGAACATCTTCAGTAGTTTACCCTGCAGCTATGTTTGCACCACAGGTAGCTGCTCGTGGAGTACCAGTAGCAGAATTCAATATAGAATCCACTTCAGCCACATCACAGTTTGGGTATGAAAATCTTTATATGTAGTCAGTACAAGTAAACATAATTCTGTGATAATTATGAATTGATATGGGAATAAATTACTATACCAATAGATTTTGAATGGTGAAAACCTTATTAATCAGTTGATGCCTCTTACAGATTCCATTTTGTGGGGCCATGTGGATCCACATTGCCAGTTGCTCTGGCCCCATAACAATACCAAGAAAGATAAAGAGATGTTTATTATTGCTGTCATCTGTTATAAGTACTTATCCAACTTTAATCCTAACTACATGTGCTTTATAGGATTAAGGACTCATATTTGTGTTTGGATTGTTATCTATATGTAGTTCCATTCTAAAAGACAGATATGGTTACACAAATATTAAGATCTGGTAAAACAAATAATTGTTGAAAAAATAAGTAATTCCAGTTTGTCCTCATATAGCATGACAAAATGGTCTGAACAATATGTTATCCTATGCAAATGTTATAACATGGAAATAGATTAGTTCCAATTTGGCAAAATTTTGTTTAATTTTCCTTTTTTTTTTTTTCTAATCTATGGTGAATCACCATTACTTAATCTTGCATTTTACTAACATTGAAAAAAATAGATACAAAATAAATCCTTATAATGTATTTTATGGCAGTCTCAGACAGACTTATGCAAAAAAAAAATGTCTAAATGATACTCCGAAGATGACCAACAGATACGTAAGTGATGAGTATTTCTCAGGATTTAGGAGGCAAGGGGAAACAATGGAGAAAACCTTGGACACTAAGAGAGATTTTAGCAATAAGAAATAGAGAAATTAACAACTTAGCAGATGAAATGATTGATTTAAAATTAGACTACAAAGCTTTGCAACTAGAGGTATCCAACCTACGTACAACTAATGAGGTGATACTAAAAGAATTAAATGAACTAAAGTGTGAACTAAGTGGGATAAAAAGAGAAAATGAAAGAAAGGAAAACGAGGCTAGAAATACAAATGATGAACTGAAGAAAGAGGTAAAAGAACAACTGAAAGGAGTAACTAAAAAAAAATGGAAGAATCAATCAAAGAGGCTGATTTGAACGAAATAAAAAATCAGTGGAAAAAGGAAAGTGAAAGTCAAAAACTTTCATTCAAAGAAATAGTACAGCAGCTGGTAGAAGAGAATGCAAAGGAAACAGTGATCAAGGTGATCAAAAGAAAGGAAAATTGGCTGAGAGACAGTGGACAAAAAGAAATGCATTGTGGTTTATGGTATAAATGAAAAACACAATGTACACAAATACCAAAGAGAAAAGGAAGAAATTGTGAAGGAGATTCTAAAAGAGGTTCAAGACGAAGGACAGAATCTAGATACAGAAATTGATGATGTACACAGGATGGGTAGATACTCAAAAAAACCACAAACCAATGAAAATCAAACTAAGAATACAAATGATAGCAGAAGAAATACTATCAAAAGCGGCAAAACTAGCAAACAGTGAAAAATACAAAAATGTATGGATAAAAAAGGAAATGAATGAAGAGGAGTTAGAGAAAGGTAGGTAACTGAGAAGTGAAGCCATGGAAAAAAAAAAACGAGAAAAGAACGGAGACTGAAAAAAATGATTTATTTTTTTTTTTATAATTTTTTTTTTTTGAGTGCTGGTTCTGAGACTGAGAAAATGATCCTTCAGAAAAATGGAAACTTAAACCAAAAAAGAGAAGAGAAGAAAAATTAAAAGTGGTATATACAAATTTGGACGGTTTGTATTGTTTGTGCCTTTCAAATGCCTCCAAAACAGGTGAGAAGTCCTACTGAAGCTGGTGCTCGTAAGAAAACCAGCATCACGATTGAGAAAAAGAGGGAAGTGATTGCTAAAGTTGCTCAAGGTTTACACGTGTGTAAGCTGCTGAGAGAGTTTGGTATGCCTGAGTCAACAATAAGAACCATTCTTTTAAAGATAAAATTCTGTCAGCTAATGTGTCTAAAGGTATAAAGTATGTGAGCACACATAAGAGGCCAGCATTGTTGAACGAAGTGGAAAGATTATTGCTTGCCATGGATACAGGAGAAGCAGCATAAGAGTGACAGCTTGAGTGAGGAAATGATCTGTTCAAGGGCTCGCCAAGTGTATGTCGACCTGCAGCGGCAACAGGCTGGTACCAGTGGCCAGCTTATACCACCTTCAGAGCCCTTTACAGCCAGTAGAGGGTGGTTTGAGAAGTTTCGGTAACATGCAGGCACCCAAAGAGTGACACGGCATGGTGAGGCGGCAAGCGCGGACACGGACGCTGCTGAGGCGTTCAAGGAGTTTGAGGAGCTTGTGTGTCGTGAGGGTTACCTGCCACAGCAGGTGTTTAATTGTGATGAAACAGGGCTCTTTTGGTAGAGGATGCCTAACAGCACCTACATTACTACTGAGGAGAAAGCTTTGCCGGGGCATAAGCCTATGAAAGACAGGCTTACAGTGATGCTGTGTGCTAATGCGAGCAGCGACTGTAAGATCACGCCGCTTGTAGTGTATCATTCGGAGACGCCACGAGTATTCAAGATGGGCAACGTCCTGAAGAGCACACTTCCAGTGATGTGGCGTTCCAACCCGAAGGCGTGGGCAACCCGACAGCTGTGCCAGGAGTGGCTCAAAGGGGCATGTGGCCCTGAGATCAAGAAGTTTCTGCAGGGGAATGGACTGCCACTGAAGTGCCTCCTGCTGCTGGATAGCACCCTAGCACATCCCCTAGACATGCAGGCACATCTTCACCAAGACCTGGATTTCATCACAATTAAATTCCTGCCTCCAAACACCACCAGCAGCTCATTTCTAATTTCAAGAAGCAGTGCACGCATGCTCTGTTTGAATGCTGCTTCAACGCTACTACCAACACAGGCCTAACCCTGCGAGAATTCTGAAAGTCTCACTTCAACATCTTGCACTGTATCAAGATGATTAGCAAGAGCTGGGAGCAGGTTACCATCAGGACTCTACAGGCAGCGTGGAAGAAGCTTTGGCCATCATTTGACAGGGAGCAGGACTTTGAGGGCTTTAAGCCTGCTGGTCCATCGGTCATCTCGGACATCGTTGCGCTAGGGAGGGATCTGGGCTTGGAGATGGAGGACGGGGATGTCGAGGAGTTAGTAGGGGAGCATGAGGATGAACTGACCACCGAGGAGCTGAAGGAGCTGCATCAGGAGCAGGTTGCCGAACTGGCCCAGGAACAACAAGAGGTTGAGGGAGACGACAATCGTGTTCAGGGCCCCACCAAGGAGGAGGCGAAGGAGGCCTGTGTAATGTGGAGGAAGCTCTACGATTTCGTGGAGGTCACACTAGTGAGCCGTGTTGCAGGCCAGTTCAATGAACTGGTCATGCCTCACTACTGCCAAATCCTGCACACACAGCGCCGGCAAACAACCATCACAGAGTTCTTCCAGCCTCGTGCCAAACGACAGTGCCCTGATGAGGGTACCGCTCCAGCTGAAGGGCCACCTCCTCCTTCAGAGGGGGGTCAGTAAGCCCCCACCACTCCACCACCTCCTCACTCCCATCCCCCTACGCCAGCTGCAAGCCTTACCATCGGTAGGTACAAAAGATTGCTTTTTTCATTATATTTTTTACCTTGTAAGTGGTCTTTAACATTGATTTTTTGGCATTAATGTTGCAGGAACATCATAATCATACCTATTTATGTCCGTTTAGTGACAGGCTTCATCATATCAGAGGGAAAAAAAGTAGACTTTTTCGAGGTCGGGAACGGATTGATTGAATTACCATTGATTTCAATGGGAAATAGCATTTCCATTTACACAAATTTTTACTCGTATTTACGCGGAGACGCACAGAACGGATTAATCGCGTAGAGGTACCACTGTATATATGTATATATGTATATATATATATATATATATATATATATGTATATATACAGACGCTCCTCAACTTACGTTTTAGTTACGTTCCGAACAGCCGAACGTAAGTTGAAAATGAACGTAAGTTGTTACTGTACTATACATCCGTAAATTCTATTACCGTATCTTACAAAACACCCCTAAATCATTAATTATACACATAACATTGTAAAATAATAACATTAATTTCAAATAAATTAAATTCAAGCAACATAAATTGAGATGGTGGAGGAGGAGGAGGCAAGGCACTTTCAGTCTGTCGTTTGTGCAATGTAAACAATGGACGCAGCGTCATGCGTAATTATCGTTTGAACTACGGAGAGCGCGCTAAACTAAAAAATTCACTTTTTTTTTTTTTTTCTTTACAGTCAGTTCAAACGTGAAATTGAAAAAAAACGTAAAACGAATGAACGTAAGTAGAGGAGCGTCTGTATATATATATTTATATATATATATATATATATATAGTAAGTATATATATATATATATATACACTTTAACAATCACAATGCACTTTAGTTCTAAGCCATCAACATCGGGAAACATAATGGAGGCCACAACCAGAAATCTTTCTTGATAGCGCAGTTGGTAAGTCAATGCGCACTTGTCATGTGATAGCTGAGTTCGAGTCCTCGGCAGTACCACATTTCAATTTCTGGTTGTGGTCTCCATTAGGTCTCCCGATGTTGATGGCTTAGAATTAAAGTGCATTGTGGTTGTTAAAATGTATCTCTAATCACTGGGACCCATTCAGTGTTGTACATATATATATATATATATATATATATATATATATATATATATATATATATATATATACACACATATATATCTGAACCCGTAGTGTGGAAAGATACTTTCTTTGAGAAGTGGAGGTGTTGGAAAAACAGGTCTGGATGTAGGCTCGTGTGTGGCGATGGCAGTTGAGCGGTCAACTTGTTCGCGCATGGTAGCGGTCCTGGGATGGGCTTTTGTCCGTGTTGTTGGTCGATGGCGGGTGGGTGGTCATCTTGTCCGCTTGTGGTAGTGGTCCCGGGATGGGGCTTCTGTCCGTGGTGCTGGGCGATGGCGGTTGAATCTGCAAAGGAGGTCTGTGGCTAGTAATGTTGCTGGCTACGTTAGAGTTGATTGCCTAGTAGCAATGTTTCTGGCTACGTTGGAGTTGCTTTCCTTGTAGTAATGTTTCTGGCTATGTTGGAATTGATTGATTTATAGTAATGTTGTTAGCTACGTTGGGTAGACTTGCATTGTAGACGATCTTCATTACCGACCGCTGCTACGAGTATGTTGGGTTGTGCCAAAGTTCGAATCCCAGTGACTACTATGAGAAGCTGTGGAAGGTTGTGTTCCACAACTTTAGAGGCAATGTGAGTAGCGGAGCAATTAAAAACTGTTTCGTTCTAAGGATTTACTGTAGTAAATTATAGCCAGTTGTCTTGTCCAGGGCCATTCGAGATCAGCGCTAGGAAGCAAGGCAACTGATCACGAAGGCTGTGACAGTTACCACTACATAAATTCTTAGTCGTACAGTAATATTTACAATGTGACAGAAGTAGGTATTTACATGATTGAGTGATACACTTAATATTAGATAAAAATATATACAATTATGATACATAGAAGGACATGGCATATTTTGATAATACATGGTGAAAAATAAAATATAAGGATAATTCCTTCTGTGAACGTACGCCTCTCAACGGTCGTCTCTGGTGCAGACCAGGTGTTCTAAGAGGTCAAGGTCAGGTCGGCCTAATTCCCTGTTAAGTGGCTTCTGGTTGGGTGTCTGGTTAGACCTGACACTCAACAGCCACTTGGTGCTGCAACTGCGAGGTACGCGACATCGTATATTTGATATCTATCTTCTCGTATTGTGACGTCCTGTGACGTGTAGTTGTGATGTCCTGTGAAATGTAATATATCTTCTTCCAACATCTGAGAAGTATGGGAGGGATTACAAGGTTAGATAGAGTGAGAAACAACGTGGTGAAGAAGAGAGCGGGGGTGCAAAAGGAAGTGGTAGATAGGTTTGACGAAGGAATATTGGGATGGTTTGGACACATGGAAAGAATGAGTGAAGAAAGATTAGTAAAAGACGTGTTGAAGGCAGAGGTGGATGGAATGAGGTTTAGGGAACGACCAATGGATGGATGGGATGAAAGGGGTTTTGATTAAGGGGAATGTCTGTTGACCAAGGAAGGGAGAAGGTAGGACATAAGGGTAAGTGGAGAATGGATCCGTATAGATGAATCTGTGATGCAAGGAAGGGAAAGGATATGAAGGATGTAGAGAGTGGATATGTGCGAATGATATTTTGACGCACCCCGAAGGGATTTCTCCCTGTCTTCTCTTTTTCTGTATGATGGGACGGAGAGGAGGGGTTGATGATTAAATCAAACGGCCTTGCTAGGGGTGTACTGTGTTTTGTTACATTGCTTCTGACCCAGGGTAGTGGGCGGGATACAGGGATCACCCATCATCCATAAAGAACTAAGATGAGAGGGAGGAAAGTATGGTGGATGGGAATAGGATGGGTGACAGTGAGTACGTGCCTTTGACTTGGCTACCTCCTATAAGGGAAAAAAAAAAAAAAAAAAAAACTTGGTATATACATACTGTAGGTACACACACACACACACACACACACACACACACACACACACACACACACACACACTTCAACGAATGGACGGCTTAGAAGACGTTCTGAAGAAAAGTGAAGTCTGTGGATCCCAACGCAAAGAGAAGTGCCTAGTGTTTTTGCAGGGTGGGGGGGAAATTGCTCGTGGAGTAGTGGGAACGTAGGGAAAGAAGAAAAGGGGAGGGATTACTGAGGGAAATGGAAGGAAATGAGGAGGGAGTAGACTTTGACCAGCCAGACAAGCGGAAAGTAAACAAAAGACTTAGCGAGGATCAAATGTCTAATAAAAATGTAAAGATTAGAAGTATAGAGAGGAGCAATACAGAAGAAAGTGACGAGAATATGTTCCAGGGATTTAAAGAGGGTGGGGGGGTCCCAACCCCCCCCCCCCCCCCCCCCCCGACTGATAAGACTAGAGGAGAGAGTTGATAAGGTGATCGAGGACTTGGAGCGTAAGTTAGGTAACGTAGACTCCATTTTTCAAAGAATTGAAAGGTTGGAACAACTAGAGAAGGCTAACAGAAACTTAACTGAAGAAATAGAGGACCTAAAAAGACAGTTAGGAAATGTAAAGGAGGAGAATGAGAAATTGAAGAAGAATAGTAATGAAAACAGAGAGAAACTAGCTACAGAAGCTAAAAATTGGAGAATAACTCAAGAAGGGAATAAGGTTTCATTCACTGACATAGTCAAACAGCAATTGAAAGAACATAATGAAGACTCAGTTATTAAAGTGATGAGACAGAAGGAGAATATAGTAAGAGAATTAGCTGACAAAAAGAAATGTATAATTATATTAGGAATGGAAGAGAAACATAACCCAGATAGAACTGCAAGAATCAAGGAGGAAAATGAAAGAGTAAGCAGTTTATTAAAATTAGTCCAGGAAGATGAACCAGAAATTATAAAGGAAATTGAGGAAAAATTCAGACTCGGAAAATATAGTACAGATAAGACCAGACCAATTAAGATTAAATTCAGGTCACAAACAACAGCAGAGAAAATTCTATCCAAGACAGGGAAACTAGCAACAAATGATCAATATAAAAAGGTATGGATAAAAAGAGAAATGAATAAGGAGGAAAGAGAGGCAGAAAAGCAGAAAAGAATTGAAGCTAAGGCAAAAAACGAGGAAAGAACGGAGTCAGAGAAAGAGAGATTCTATTGGAGAGTAGTGAACATGAAAATAAAGCAGTTCGACATACTAAAGAAAAACATAAGGGAAACAGAGAATACAATGGAAGTGGCAGAAAACTAAGAGTGTCTTACACAAATATAGATGGATTGATAACAGGATTGAATGAACTGAATGATTATTTGAAAGAAAAAGAACCGGACATAATGGGAATTGTAGAAACAAAATTAAAAGGCCCACTACCACCCAACAGTGTAGGACATGATACATACAATTATTGGATTAGAAACAGAGAGAAAAAACAAGGGGGTGGAGTTATGTTCCTGACTAAGAAGGATATAAACGTGAAAGGTGTCATATATGGAAAGAATACAGTAGAGATGATTATGATAGAAGTGGAAGACCGAGATAAGAAGAGCAGAAAATTTGTGATCAATTATGTGCCTCCGAAAACAGCCTCATGGGAGGAGAGTGAACATAAAAGTATGTTAGAGGACACAAAGATAGCATTAACTAAAATAATGGAAGACGGAGGAAGAATAGTTATGATGGGCGACTTTAATTGCAAAGAAATCTGCTGGGAAGAAATGACAGTAAAGAGTGGTGATGACTCATGGGGAAATGCTCTACTTGAGATGATTACTGACCATTCAATGACACAATGGATACAAGAGAACACTAGGTATAGAAATGAAGAAGAACCATCGAGGCTAGACTTAATAATTACATCTGAACCTAGAATAGTGGACAAGATTGAATATAAAACACCAATAGGTAAAAGTGACCACATATTGATTGAACTGGAACTTAATGAAGAAAAATATATGAAAAGAAATGAACAATATAGAAAAGGAAGAATGATGTATGAAAAAACAAACTTTGATAAAATAAGAGAATTCTTCCAACAAGAAAACTGGGAAGAAATATACAAAGAAGAAACAACAGTGGAAGAGAAATGGAATATTTTGACAAAAATTTACAAAAAAGGAGTGGAAAAGTATGTCCCAAGACAAAAACAAGAAAAAGAATATGTAAAATGCTGGTACAACAAAAGTTGTAGGGAGTTAAAGGACAAAAGAGACAAAGCCTGGAACAGATGGAAAAAAGACAGAAGACCTGAAAAATGGAAAATATATACTGGTTATAGAAATGAATATGTACAAAAGTGCAGAGAGGAAAAAAGAAAATATGAAAAAGATGTTATAGAAAAGTGTAAAGATCAACCAAAACTATTCTACAGATTTGTAAACAATAAACTGAAAAACAAACAAGACTTAGAGAAATTAAGACAAGGAGGAGTTGAATACACTGAGGAAATGGAAATGGCAGAAATTATGAACAAACATTTTAAATCAGTGTTTACAAGGGAAAATATACAACCTGAAGAGATTGAGTGGAAGGAAAAAGTCCCCCCTATGGAAGAAATAGAAGTAACAAAGAATGAAATATTGACACACTTGGGTAATTTTGATGTCAGAAAATCGCATGGGCCAGATGAAATAGCAAACTGGATTCTGAAAGAATGCAGGAATGAACTGGCAGACAAAATACATAGCATAATAAGCAGTTCCTTAAAAGAAGGAAAAGTTCCAGAAGATTGGAAAAAAGCAAATATAGTACCTATATATAAAGGAGGAAATAAAGAAGAACCTACCAACTATAGACCAGTCTCTCTAACAAGTACAATAGCAAAAATATGTGAAAGAATTATCAAAAGTAGATGGGTAAAATACTTGGAAAAAAACAACGTACTAAATCCAAGGCAATTTGGATTCAGACAAGGACGATCATGCGTCACCAATTTAATATGTTTCTATTCAAGGCTAATAGATATAATACAAGAAAGAGATGGATGGGCTGATTGTGCATTTCTAGACCTAAAAAAAGCTTTTGACAAAGTACCACATAAGAAGTTGCTTAAGAAATTAGAATATGAAGGAGGAATACAAGGTAAATTGCTAAATTGGATGGAAGACTTTTTGCAAGAAAGAAAAATGAGAGTAGTGATAAGAGATCAGCACTCAAAATGGAATGAAGTAATAAGCGGTGTCCCGCAGGGAACAGTTCTGGCCCCAATAATGTTTGCTATATATATTAATGATATGGATGAAGGAATTGAAAGCTATATGAGCTTCTTTGCAGATGATGCAAAATTACTGAAAAGAGTGAAAACTGAAGAAGATTGTGAATCACTACAGAGAGATCTAAATAAAGTACAAGAATGGAGTAGGAAGTGGGAGATGGAGTTCAATACAAAAAAGTGTAGTATAATGGAATTTGGAAAAAGCAAAAACAGAATAACAGGATCATATAATTTGGGAAAAGAAGGAATAAAAAAAGTAGAAAATGAGAAGGACCTGGGAGTCATTGTTATGAATAATATGTCACCTGAGAAACACATAAATAAGATTTTTGGAGAAACTTATAATTTAATAAGAACAATCAAAGTGGCATTTACATACCTGGATGAAGAAATGGTGAGGAAAATCCTAATCACCCTGATAAGACCAAGATTGGAATATGCAGCAACGATATGGTCACCAAGTACAAAAAAATGTATAAAAAAACTTGAAAGAATACAAAGAGCAATTACAAAACTGGCACCAACACTCTCAAAACTATCATATGAAGAGAGACTACAAAAACTTAAACTACAGACACTAGAGCAAAGAAGAGAGAGAGGAGATTTGATAGCTATTTACAGAATCATGAAAGGCATAGAAATTACTGATAGAGAGAATCTGATAAAATGGGATGACAGAAATACAAGAGGACACGGAAAGAAAATAAAAAAAGACAGCTATAGAAGAGATTTTAAAAAGAACAGCTTTCCTCACAGAGCAATAGACAGTTGGAACAAGTTAGATGAGAAAGTGGTGTGTGCAAAAACAATACATGAATTTAAAAATAGTTTAGATAAAATGAGATATGAAGACGGGACCTCACGAGCATAGCTCCCCTTCCCGTAAAATACAACTAGGTAAATACAACTAGGTAAATACACACACACACACACACACACACACACACACACACTTCCGTCGGACGGACGGCGAGGATTGACGTCCTGAAGAAAAAGTGAAATATTCGTGGATCTCAACGCAAAGGAAGTACCTATTGTATTTGCAGGGAAGGAGATTGCTCGTGGTGTAGTGGGAAAGTGAGGAAAAAGGAGAAGGGGAGGGATTACTGAGGGAAATGGAAGGAAATGAGGAAGGAGACGACTTGGTCCAGGCAGGCAGACGCCATGTAAACAAACGCGGGCCAGAGCAATTTAGTGACGATGAAGGGACTAACAAAAATGTAAAGATTAGAAACATAGATAAGAGCAGCACAATAGAAGGTGAGGATAATCATTTCCATTGATTTAATGAGGGGGGGGGGCGGATACCAACCTCCCCCGACTGGCAAGAATAGAGAAAAAACTTGAACAAATGACCGAACATTGGGAGATTAAGTTCGGTAGAATGTCAAAAATTGCGCAAAGGGTTGAAAGATTTGAAGAACTAGAGAAGGCGAACAAAAACTTAACTAATGAAGTAGAATTAAAAAGACAGTTAAAAGAAGTAAAAAAGGAGAATGAAGAATTAAAAAAGAATAATAAAGACAATAAAGAGGCCATAGCAAAGGAAGCACAGCGGTGGAGAAAAATACAGGAAAACAGTAATGTTGCATTTACTGATATAATTAAACAGCAAATGAAAGAACAAACTGAAGACTCAGTTATCAAAGTGATGAGACAGAAGGAGAATATAGTAAGAGACTTAGCAGATAAAAAGAAATGTATAATTATATTAGGAATGGAAGAGAAACATAACCTAGATAGAACTTCGAGAATCAGTGAGGAAAAAGAAAAAGTAAGCAGTTTACTAGAATTAGTTCAGGAATATGAACCTGAAATAATGAAACAAATCGAAGAGATGTTTAGGCTTGGAAAATATAGTACAGATAAGACCAGACCAATTAAGATTAAATTCAGATCACAAGCAACAGCAGAGAACATCTTAGCAAAAACAGGGAAGCTAGCAGCAAGTGAACAATATAAAAAGGTATGGATAAAAAGAGAAATGAATAAAGAGGAAAGAGAGGAAGAAAAAAGGAAAAGACAAGAAGCTAAGGAAAAAAAAACGAGACCAGAACGGAGTTAAAAAAACAAGAATTCTACTGGAGAGTAGTGAATATGAAATTGAGGAAATGGACCATAACAGAGAGAAACAAAAAAGAAACAGAGAATACAATGGAAATGACAGAAAGTTAAGAGTGTCCTACACAAATATAGATGGATTGATAACAGGACTGAATGAAATGAACAAGTATCTGAAGGAAAAAGAACCAGACATAATGGGAATTGTAGATACAAAATTAAAAGGTCCACTACCACCCAACAGCATAGGACACAATGCATATAATAATTGGATTAGAAACAGAGAGATAAAACAAGGGGGTGGAGTTATGTTCCTGACTAAGAAGGATATAAACGTGAAGAGTGTCACATATGGGAAGAATAGAGTAGAGATGATTATGATAGAAGTAGAAGACAGAGATAAGAAGAGCAGAAAGTTTGTAATAAACTACGTGCCCCCAAAAACAGCCTCGTGGGAAGAGAGTGAACATAAAAGTATGTTAGAAGACACAAGAATAACATTAAACAAGATAATGGAAGATGGAGGAAGAATAGTTATGATGGGCGACTATAATTGCAAAGAAATCTGCTGGGAAGAGATGACCGTAAAGGGTGGAGAAGACTCATGGGGAAATGTTCTACTTGATTTTTGACCACACAATGACACAATGGATTCAAGAGAACACTAGGTATAGAAATGAAGAAGAACCATCGAGACTAGACCTAATAATCACATCAGAACCTGAAATAGTGGAAAAGATAGAATACCAGGCACCAATAAGTAAAAGTGACCACATATTGATAGAACTAGAACTAAATGAAAAAAAATACATGAAAAGAAATGAACAATATAGAAAAGGAAGATTGATGTATGATTTTTTTTTATAAAATAAGAGAATTCTTTCAAAATGAAAACTGGGAAAGAATACACAAAGAAGATACAACAGTAGAAGAGAAATGGAATATTTTGACAAAAAATTATAAAAGAGTGGAAAAGTATGTCCCAAGACAAAAACAAGAAAAATAATTTGTAAAGTGCTGGTACAACAAAAGTTGTAGAGTGTTAAAAGACAAAAGAGACAAAGGTTGGACCAAATGGAAGAAAACAAAAGACCTGGAAAATGGAAAATATATATTTGTTATAGAAACGAATATGTACAAGCGTGCAGAGACGAAAAGAGAAAATATGAAAAAGATCTCATAGAAAAATGTAAAGATCAACCAAAACTATTCTACAGATTTGTAAACAACAAACTGAAAAACAAACAAGACTTGGAGAAATTAAGACAAAGAGGAGTTGAATACACAGAAGAAATAGAAATGGTGGAAATTATGAACAAGCATTTTAAATCAGTGTTTACAAGGGAGAATATACAAACGGAAGAGATTGAATGGAAAGAGAAAGTCCCCCCTATGGAAGAAATAGAAGTAACAAATAATGAAAAAATTAAACACTTGAGTAATCTTGATGTTAGAAAATCGCATGGACCAGATGAAATAGCAAACTGGATTTTGAAAGAATGCAGAAATGAACTGGCAGACAAAATACATAGCATAATAAACAGTTCCTTGAAAGAAGGAAAAGTTCCAGAAGATTGGGAAAAAGCAAATATAGTACCTATATATAAAGGAGGAAATAAAGAAGACCCTACCAACTATAGACCAGTTTCTCTAACAAGTACAATAGCAAAAATTTGTGAAAGAATTATCAAAAGTAAATGGGTAAAATATTTAGAAAAAAAAAATCCAGCGTGCTAAATCCAAGGCAATTTGGATTCAGACAAGGACGATCATGCGTCACCAATTTAATATGTTTCTATTCAAGGCTCATAGATATAATACAAGAAAGAGATGGATGGGCTGATTGTGCATTTCTAGACCTAAAAAAAGCCTTTGACAAAGTACCACATAAGAAGTTGCTTAAGAAATTAGAAACTGAAGGAGGAATACAGGGCAAACTGCTTAAATTGATGGAAGACTTTTTGCAAGAAAGAAAAATGAGAGTAGTGATAACAGACAAACACTCAAAATGGGATGACGTAATAAGCGGTGTTCCACAAGGAACAGTCCTGGCCCCAATAATGTTTTCTATATATATTAATGATATGGATGAAGAAATTGAAAGTTATATGAGCTTCTTTGCAGATGATGCAAAACTATTAAAAAACGTGAACACGGAAGAAGATTGTGAGTCACTACAGAGTGATCTAAATAAAGTATGGGAATGGAGTAAGAAGTGGGAGATGGAGTTCAATACTAAAAAGTGTAGTATAATGGAATTTGGAAAAAGCAAAAACAAAATAACAGGATCATATAAATTGGGAGAAGAAAGAATAAAAAAAGTAGAAAATGAGGAGGACCTGGGAGTCATTGTTATGAATAATATGTCACCTGAGAAACAAATAAATAAGATTTTTGGAGAAAATTATAATTTAATAAGAACAATCAAAGTGGCATTTATATACCTGGATGAAGAAATGGTGAAGAAAATACTAATCACTCTGATAAGACTAATATTGGAATATGCAGCAACGATATGGTCACCAAGTAAGAAAAAAAAATAAAAATTGAAAGAATAGAGAGAGCAATCACAAAATTGGCACCAACACTCTTAAAACTATCATATAAAGAGAGACTAGCAAAACTTGAGCTACAGATACTAGAGCAAAGAAAAAGAGAGAGGAGATTTGATAGCTATTTACATAATCATGAAAGGCATAGAAATTATTGATAGAGAGGATCTAATAAAATGGGATGATGGAAATACAAGAGGACACGAAAAGAAAATCAAGAAAGACAGCTATAGAAGAGATCTGAAAAAGAACAGCTTTCCTCACAGAGTAATAGACAGTTGGAACAAGTTAGATGAGAAAGTAGTGTGTACATACATACATACATACATATACCAAGGCTTTTCCCCCCTTCCAAGGGAGGTAGCCAAAAAGGGAAAGGCATAAAAACACTCCCACCCATTTCATCCCTAAATACACTCCACACCCCTCCCACCCTCCCTCTCATCTGAGCACCTCCTGGATGACGGGTCATCCCTGCACCCTGCCCACCGCCCTGGGTCAGAAGCAGTGTCGCAAGACACAGTACATCCACAGCAAGGCCGCTTCATTTAATCGGCGACCCCCCCTCTCCGTCCCCCTTTGCATATAAGGAGAGGACGGGGAGAAATCCCTTCGGGCTGCGTCAAAATTTACTCACACATACTACCCCCATTCCTCCTCATGCAGTCACAACATCATCCATATACAACCATTCTCCACTCACCTCTGTCTTCCGTCTTCTCCCTTCCTTCCTCAACAGACATTCCCCTCTTCCCCAAAGCCCCCTTCACCCCATCCATCCACCTCATCCTAGGACGTCCCCTCATGTTCACTCCCTCCACATCTGCCTTCCATACCTCTTTTACTAGTCTTTCTTCACTCATTCTTTCCATGTGTCCAAACCATCCTAATATTCTTTCATCAACCCTATCTCCCAAATCCTTTTTCACCCCTGTTCTCCTCCTCACCTCCTCATTTCTCACTCTATCCAGCCTAGTAACCCCCACCATACTTCTCAGACACCTCATCTCAAACACATTCAAACTCCTTCTCTCTTCTTCTCTTATGTTCCACGTTTCTGCCCCATACAGTGCTGTTGGCACAATCACTCCTTCATATAGTCTCCTCTTCGCATCCATTCCCAAATGTCTATTCCTCATTACACTCTTTAAACCACCAAGGCATTTACTCGCTTCTCTCAATCTACATTCTACCTCCACCTTCACTCCACCTTTTCCTGCTACACTTGCACCCAAGTATCTAAAACTATCCACTTCCTCCAGTCGCTCTCCCTTAATGTTCACTTCCAGTCTACTGCCACTTTCACCCCTTGTACATCTCATCACCTTACTTTTACCCACATTTATCTTTAGCTTTCTTCTATCACATACTCTCCCAAACTCTGCCACCAGCTTCCTCAATCCCTCCTCTGACCCTGCCACAAGCGCAGTGTCGTCCGCAAACAACAGCTGGCTCACCTCCCACTTTTCTCCATTTTCTTTAACCATCTCCAATCCCTGACTCACTACCCTAGCATTCACCTCTCGCACCACCCCATCCATGTATAAGTTGAACAGCCAGGGCAACATAACGCATCCTTGACGAAGTCCCACCTTTACTTCAAACCACTCTCTCTCTCCATTTCTAATCCTAACACATGCTCTACTACTCTCATAAAAACTCTTGACAGCTCCCAAAAGCTTTCCTCCTATCCCATAAATCTGCATAACCTCCCACAGTGCCTTTCTGTCTACCCTATCATAAGCCTTTTCCAGATTCATAAAAGCCCAAAAAACATCCTTCCCCTTTCCTATAGCTTTCTCACATATCTGTCTTACCACAAAGATCTGATCTACACAACCTCTACCCGTCCTAAATCCACACTGTTCCTCACCAATTACTCCTTCTGTTCCTCTCCTAATCCTCTCAATTAAGATCCTCCCATAAGCCTTCCCTACTACACTCAACAGGCTAATCCCTCTGAAATTACTACATTCACACTTGTCCCCTTTTCCCTTGTAAAGAGGAACTATACAGGCACTTCTCCAGTCCTCCGGTACTCTACCCTCTCTCCAGCAATCATTAAATAACCTCACCAACCAGTCCACCATCACTGAACCTCCCTTTTTCAGACATTCTGCATGGCATCCATCCAGACCAGGTGCCTTACCTGCTTTCATCATCTTTACAACTGCCTTCACCTCATCCTTCCTAATTTCTCCTCCATTCTCCTCACTCATCACTCTCATTTTCTTCGCATTTCCCACTGCAGCTATCTTTCCTTCCCTATCCTCCTTCACATTCAGCAACTCCCTAAAATATTCTGCCCATCTTCCCCTCACTGCCATCTCTTCCATTATCATCTCTCCATCTGTACCTTTTACCTTTTCTTCCCTACTTGATTCGCCTCCTCTTCCTCTCTTAATTTCTTTCCAAAACATCTTTTTATTACTTTCAAAATTTTCTGTCATACTCCTACCCCATTTCACATCTGCTCTCCTCTTTGCCTCCTTTACCTTTTGCTTTACTTCTCTTTTCTTTTCTTTGTACGTCTCATATGACTCCCCTGTCCTCTTTTGTAACCAATCTGTGAATGCTCGCTTCTTCTCTTCTACAACCTTCTTTGTTTCCTCATCCCACCATTCACTACCCTTTCTTCTATTTCCCCCTGTCCTTCTTGTTCCACACACCATCCTTGCACACTTTAAGACTCCCTCCTTGAACCATCCCCATTCCTCCTCCACACCCATCTCTGCTCTATCCTTTACTCCCTCCCACTCCTCCTTCAGCTTCTTTTCGTACTCCTTCTCCTTTTACTTTTCATTCAAGGAGTTCACTCTAAGAACCTCCCTACCTTTTGTGCCTTTCCTCCTTCTCCATCTATCCTCCACTCTCAGCTTACCTTCCACCAAAAAATGATCTGATATTCCCCCACCCTCTCCCCTTAGCACATGTATATCCTTAACTCTTCCTATCATAATCCTATTTACCACTACATAATCCATTAGCGCTCTATCTACCACCCTTCCCTCCACCACCCTCTCCCATGTGTACTTATGCTTGACTTTCTTCCGAAACACTGTATTTGCTATCATCAACTCTCTTTCTAGACACATTTCCACCATCAACTCTCCACTACGATTCTTTCCTGGAACTCCACACTTCCCAACCACTCCATCGATTGGACCATTTCCCACCCTAGCGTTAAGATCTCCCAGTACTATTACATTGACATTTCTTCCTAAACCCTCTATGCACTCATTTAAATCTATCCAAAAGGCCTCCCTTTCTTCCATGCTCTTCTCACTGCCAGGCCCATATGCACTTACAAAGACCCACATCTCCTTTCCCAGTTTCACCTTCATCCACATTATCCTTGAGGAAACCTCCTTCCACTCCACTATCTGTTTACCTATCTCCTCACTTACTAGAATAGCCACCCCTTCTCTCCCTCGTCCCCTCTTCACTCCTGAGTACCTCCCAGCTACACTCCCAAACTTACACTCACCCTTCCCTTTCAACTTAGTTTCACTCAAAGCCAACACATCCATCTTTCTTCTCACAAACATACTACCTATCTCTTCCCTTTTACTCTCATCTGTACCACATCCACGCACATTAAAAGACCCAAACCTTAGGGTGCTGGCCCGAGGCCCTCCAGCACCCCTTATGCCTTTCCTTTTCTTTTTAGGAATCTGCCCCTTGGGGCTACAGGGAGAAGGATGCCTAGTCCCTCTCCCCGTCCCTTTCTTCTCGCCTCTTACGATCCAAGTGGGAAACTTGGTGGCAGTATTCTTTTCCCCCACCACAGGGAATTCCCCCATCACAGAAAGAGAATACTCAGAGAAATGGTACAGGACAGCAACAAGGGGTTGGGGGACAGCATAACGGAGGGACAGTCGTAGTATAAAAGTGTCATCATTTCTCTATGAACAGAATTTCTTCTATCATAGACAAAATGATGTGTGGCTCTGGTCCGTAGGGGCGCCCCATATAGACCCTAAAGTATCGACTGCATGCTACTTTGCCACAATAACAAGCAGCCAATACCCCTTCCCGTAAAATACAACTAGGTAAATACAACTAGGTAAATACACACACGCGCGCGCACAAAACACACACACACACACACACGCACAAAACACACACGCACACACATACAATACATGTACACACACACACACGCACATATACATACACAAAAAACACACGCACACATATACATACAATACATGTACAACCAAAGTGGCATTTACATACCTGGACGAAGAAATGGTGAAGAAAATACTAGTCACTTTGATAAGACCAAGCTTGGAGTATGCAGCGACGACTTGGTCACCAAATACAAAAAATGTATAACATAACTTGAAAGAATACAAAGAGCAATTACGAAATTGGCACCAACACTCTTAGAACTATTATATGAAGAGAGACTAGCAAAAGTCGAGCTACAGACATTAGAGCAAATAAGAGAGAGAGGAGACTTGATAACTATTTATAGAATCATGATGTCACCACCAATGCATGTGTGACACATAGAAACAAGGAAAACCATCTTATGGACTGGAAGAATGCAGAGCTGCTGATACGGGAACCAGACAAAATCCGCAGGAAGTGTTTAGAAGCAGCAATCATTCAAGGAACGAACACTATTGAACAAAACAGGGGCATGTTTAACATATCTCCTCACATTATTCCCCTAATACCCATGGCCAGCAAAATATTAAATATTTAAACCACCCTTTGTGGACATTTCGCCCCCGGACGTTTGGGCCAGCATTCTCATCCTTTCCCAGTGTCCAATCCCCCCCCCCCTTCTCCTCCTCCTCCTCCTCTTCCTTCCCCCCTCCCCTTTTCTCTCCCCGCTCCCTCCTTTCCTTTTATTTAATTTCAAGCATTTGTATCTCAACTTGTACTTGAAAAAGCTGTAATAAGCGAAACGTCGTACAAATAAAGGCTCCGTCCTCATATGGTGTTTGTCTCGTCAGAATCATGAAAGGCATAGAAACTACTGATAAAGAGGATCTAATAAAATGGGGTAGTAGAGATACAAGAGGACACGGAAAGAAAATCAAGAAAGTTATAGAAAAGACCTAAAAATGAACAGCTTTCCCCAAAGGGTTATAGACGTTTGAAACAAGTTAGATGAGAATGTGGTCTGTGCAAAAACGATACACGAATTTAAAAACAGTCTGGATAAAACGAGATATGAAGACGGGAAACCACGAGCATAGCTCCCCTTCCCGTAAAATACAACTAGGTAAATACATACGCACACACCTATTCCTCAGCTCACTGTTTTTTTTTTTTTTTGAACGCTTGTAACATGTTTTCACTGTCATAGTTTTATATTGTTATAATCTTGTAGGATGTATGTTTTGAGCAGTAGTGCTGTGATACTCAATATCATTTGATTATTATTACACACAGACACACATACACATACACACACACATACGCACACACACTCACACATACACACACACGTAGGCACACACAGACACACACACAAATACACACACACACACATATATATACATATACAAAACACATACACACACAAACACATACATACAATACATGTACGCACACTTACACACACACACTTACACACATGACACATATACATACACACGCACACACACATACATACATGTACACACACACACACACACACGCACGCACAAAACACACACACATACAAAACATGTACACACACACGCATATATACATACACAAAAAACACACGATCACATATACATACAATACATGTACAATCAAAGTGGCATTTACATACCTGGACGAAGAAATGGTGAAGAAAATACTAGTCACTTTGATAAGACCAAGCTTGGAGTATGCAGCGACGACGTGGTCACCAAGTACAAAAAATGCATAACAAAACTTGAAAGAATACAAAGAGCAATTACGAAATTGGCACCAACACTCAGAACTATCATATGAAGAGAGACTAGCAAAACTTAAGCTACAGACATTAGAGCAAAAAAGAGAGAGATGAGACTAGATAACTATTTATAGAATCATGAAAGGCATAGGAATTATTGATAGAGAGGATCTAATAAAATGGGATAGTAGAAATACAAGAGGACACGGAAAGAAAACCAAGAAAGACTGTCATAGAAGACCTGAAAAAGAACATCTTTTCCCACAGAGTAATAGACGTTTGAAACAAGTTAGATGAGAAAGTGGTGTGTGCAATAATACACGAATTCAAAAACAGTCTAGATAAAACGAGATATGAAGACGGGACACCACGAGCATAGCTCCCCTTCCCGGAAAATACAACTAGGTAAATACATACACACACACGCACAAAACACACACACACACATACAATACATGTACACACACACGCACATATACATACACAAAAATACACGCACACATATACATACAATACATGTACACACACACGCGCGCGCGTGCGGTCCGGGTTCGAATCCCGCCCAGGGCTGAATTTCAGTATCGCTGCGCTGCGGGTTGTTACTCCAACTCTCTTGGGCGGGGAGTTGAGTGTGTGTGTGTGCGTGTAAGATCACAGTGTAACCCATAGATCGGTCATTCGAGCTCTGAGCTCTCATCCGGGAGGTTAATATCTGTCGATCACGAGTCCAATACGTGATCCAAGACCATGGTGGTGAATCAAACACACACACACTTGCACACACACACACACACACACACACACACACACACACACACACACACACACACACACACACACACACACACACACACACACACACACACACACACACACACACACACACACACAAGACCAAGGTGAATGCTCTCACACACACACACACACACACACACACACACACACACACACACACACACACACATATAATATACATATATATATACATATATATATACATATATATGTATAAATATATATACATACATATATATATATATATATATATATATATATATATATATATATATATATATATATATACTGTATATATATATATATATACAGAGCGAGTGTTTCCTAATGTACAGTGTGTAGATATGCGTGCACTCATATTTTGGGATATGAATGTGCCCATAATAGTTTGTACATATGAAAGGTAAATTGTATCCATATATTACCCAATTATGTATTTGTTTTTTACACAGGGACAAAAGCAGACGAAGGGATGGGATGACGGAGGAGGGTAGGAGAGGTGTCGAGGGGAAGAAACGTGGGAGGTGACGGTGGGAGGGGATTTGACGACGGGTGAGTACGGGTGGTGAGGGGGAAGTGCAGTCGCCTGCACGCGCCTGATAAGGCCAATTCGGCCATTGCGTAGGTGCCAGTTTTGTTTAATCTAATTTATTTTCCAATATTCATATGATACAAAGTGAAAATATTAATATAGCATCATGGTTTACCTCCAAGGAAGGGTTTGGTATTTGTGTGATGATTCATTTGGCCCCGGAGAGGACATGAAGAAAATGATGGTAATGTGGCAACACCGTGTGACTTACGTTGAGCACCCGGCGTTTGGTTGGAGGGGCGAGATTGAACCCCATTGGATTTGCGTTGAAATCTATTTGGATGAAAATTAATTCCTCGGTGTGAGAACTGAGTAAACATGGTTGAGGTGAAGAAGATGCGCTTTTGGTGGCTGTACCAATTGTAGTGGTGCTAGTAGAGGTGGACAGAAATTTGTGTTGAGAGGTATACTATTTTAGTTTTCTCTTGCGATATTAGCTACACATCATATTTTGAGAATATAACAACTTCATGTAACAATTGCCATATGGTGAAAACAGTATTCCCCTTATGCTGTATGTAAGCAGAGTTCCTTCTTCAGTGGCTGAATAAAACTAGCTTTCTGGCGCCAGCTAGAACGAGTTTCCGATAGATTGCAAGCATCATGGGCACAGGTGGGTTGTCTTAACTTGTATTTTTGCCAGAGTTTCTCCTCAGCTGAATAACATTGTCTTCCCCTCGAGTGCAAAAAGGGCAGGAATGGGTTTATGGCTTCTTGGCCCCACCCAATTTCTTACCTGAAAGTATAAATCGAAAAGGTTTTGGAATGAATTCAAGGAAGTGACATTAGTGAAGGGAGAAATATAAAACAAACAACTTTCGGCCTACTCCTCCAAGCACGCAACAGACCTCCGAGACTGACGCAAGTCTATGAGAACATTCAGATCAGGTGGAAGAGCTTAATGAATTCGGTTTCTTTTTCTATAGAAGTTATCATTCGATAAAAAAATCGGTGTCTTCTTTTGTTGAGATGGTTGGAAAAGTAGGGTTATATTTTCTTTACTAACTTCTCTATCTACTGTTGTCGATGGTTCTTTCTGGACTCAAAGTTGACATTTGAAAGACGTTGTTCATTGCTATCTTCTGCCTCTCACAAATTAGTGATGAATATGCTTTCAAAGTTTTTGAGGACTGTGTTTGCATTTTACTATAGCTTATGATTCTTGTTCTTCAGTACTTTTCACCAATATGATCTGCTGTCGCTGCTGGATGCAACTGACACTATTCTTTGTGATAGGAACGTGACGTGTGATCTTGAATATCGTTGCACTGATTTTACTCTTTGTATGTTGTATAAGAATTGATCTAATGTCTCTCATCCTCTTCATAACAACGTGCTAAATTTCTTTGCGACTTCCAGATCAACCAGATATTGATTAGCACAGCATTGACTTACAATGTTGCCAGTGAAGTGTCATGTGATACTAGAGTTGCTTCTTTCCAACAATAGTTTGCCTCGAATGATCTACCATTTGAAATATATAATATAGTGTCCAAATATGCGAGTCAATTTTTTTTTTCTTCTACAAGGGTCTATCTTAGTATTTCCTAAACCTTTCCAATATGTGACCCCTTTCAGTAGTGCCAAACATACCACGATTCCCCTACCTTCACAAGCCTACTGAAAACGTATTGATTTTTTATGTCGCAGATACATTATGTTGGAATTCAAAAAATTAATCACAGCAGAGAGAGCATTAACAAAAAATGCTTATTATTGTTTATTCATGTACTGTTTTAATTTTGTATCTTAATGAGAAAGATGTATTTACTTTTTTGATACAAGCAAATCAATACGCGGGTTTGTGTGGCGCATCGCGTGTCTGCTTCTGCATCTTACCTGTTTCGGGCCTTTGATTTGATTACCACGAGAGTCGAGAAACCACTTTCACAGAGGAAGTCGATGAGAACATTCAGATCAGAAAATTTAGCCCCGTTCCGGCGAGCTGAATCTACAAACAGTTAGATCATCCATGACCCACAAAAAAGGACTCATGACCTATGTGGGAGCATGACCCACAGTTTGGGAACCCCTGGTCTATCTAGACGTTTTTCATATATTTCTGATATATATATATATATATATATATATATATATATATATATATATATATATATATATATATATATATATGTATACATACATATGTATATATGTATATGAATATATACATGTATATATATAAATATATATGTATATATACGTATATATATGTACATGTATATATATATATATATATATATATATATATATATATATATATATATATATATGTGTGTGTGTGTGTGTGTGTGTGTGTGTGTGTGTGTGTGTGTGTGTGTGTGTGTGTGTGTGTGTGTGTGTGTGTGTGTGTGTGTGTATTCACCTCGGATCTGCTGCAGCCTTTTTTCGTGTGTGTGTGTGTGTGTGTGTGTGTGTGTGTGTGTGTGTGTGTGTGTGTGTGTGTGTGTGTGTGTGTGTGTGTGTGCGTGCGTGTGTGACGTAAGTGGGAGTGGGAAGCACAGGAGTCTTAGTCTGAATTTATTCCTGACTAGTTTCGCATATTTGCGAAACTAGTCAGGAATAAACTCGGACAAAGACTCCTGTGTTTCCTACTCTCACTTACGTCAACCTGTCAGAATGTCACCTTCCAAGTACTCCCTCTCATTGTTTGCATGTAACCTCTCCCTGTTCATTTTCTTCATAAAACCTTAGTTTCTCTGTATCTGTCACAATTGATAATGCTGTGATTAGCGAGACATCTTGTACCTTGCTCCATCCATTTGATTAGATGACTACTACCCGTGAATTAGTTTTTTCTTTACCTCTCCCTGTGTGTGTGTGTGTGTGTGTGTGTGTGTGTGTGTGTGTGTGTGTGTGTGTGTGTGTGTGTGTGTGTGTGTGTGTGTGTGTGTGTGTGTGTGTGTATTCGCCTTGGTCTTTGGATCACGTGTTGGACTCGTGATCGACAGCTATTTCCCTCCCGGAAGAGAGCTCAGAGCTCGTATGACCGATGTATGGGTAATGCTATGACCTTTCACACACACACACCCAACTCCCCGCCCACGAGAGTCAGAATAACGACCCGAAGCACAGCGATACCGAAATAATTTCGGCCCTGGGCAGGATTCGAACTGGGTACTGCGAGCACTATCGTACTTCCCAGTCCAGCGCTCTACCAAGTGTGTGTGTGTGTGTGTGTGTGTGTGTGTGTGTGTGTGTGTGTGTGTGTGTGTGTGTGTGTGTGTGTGTGTCCGTGTATTTTCCTAATTATACTATAGAGTTACTAAAGGCGGTAAAATCATAAGGTCTTGTCTTCTTTATCATGCCTGGTCTTATGGTCTTCCCTTGAATCATTTCAATTTTATTTTGTTCAAGGAGCTTAGGCCTCTAGAAAAAAAAAATCTCAACATCCCCTTGACTTGTGGTCTTTTTTCAAAATTCACTATGACCTCGCGATTCTCTCATTTCCTAGACCGAGAGATCTTTGTCAATTTTATCCTTCAGTGAACTGAACACTTATCCAGTCACCACTTTCTTATGTTTCTTTCTATTATGGCGGCAGGTCGAATAATCTTTCTTCATAGTTTGCAAGGATGTGAACAAATTTAGTCGCTGTTCTTTGAATCTTCTCAATCTTTCACTTTATGCGAAGACCTCACCACTTCTGCATAAGGGGTATCAGGCGTTATGTGATTTTTTTCAAGCGAAAAGCCATTTTCATATTTATCAAAAGACTGCATGCTTCGGTGACTTTCACTCCCAGATCCTTCTCTTCTATTTCTTTCGTAAATGAGTCATTTTCCATTCAGTAATTCATTAACAGTCCTTTTGAGCTTTTACCCACATCCAACACTTTCCAATAAATTATAAACCTCTTTCAACACTACATTTATTTCATAATATCCGATATTATTATCTGTTTATCCTCTACTAAACCATTTTCTTTTGTGGAAACTGTTTGGAGACATCTGTTCTTGAAAACCTTTATCATCCCCTGCCAACTTGGAGATTCCATCTCAGATGATTACCCTCTAAACCAATTTAGGTTTACTTTTCCATTTCTCAAGTAATGCCATTTTCAAAGTTCTTTTCCTCCATATGGGTTCTCGTGCAGTCTTCCATGATCTTATTTCTTCTCTTTTTTCCACTTTTGCATACCGCATCTTCGGATAGACTTGCTTTTTTACATTGTTTGTTAAATCAGTCTTTTTTTACGTTAACCCTAGGCATAAATTAGTCAACAAATCTGTCATAGATGTTAGAAAAATAAGTTTCTTTTCATTTTTTAACATACATCATTTCCTCCTAGTGTGTTTCTTCAGGAAGTTTCCTTAAACTGGAAAAATTTGTCTCTCAGAAATTTAAACTGCCTTGTCTTTTAACTGGAATTCAAATGCCACGTGATCACTTTTTCTTATGGGGCACATTTATTTAAAATATTAAGTAATATCCGTTTCCTTGGTTAATATTAGGTCCATTCTTGCTGGAGTGTTGTCCCCTCTTACTCATGTCATGTGTTTACATGTTGGGTTATTGTGTCTTCCCCGACAATGTTTCACAAATCATCGTCTCAAAATTGTTCATTTCCACTTGCTTCCCAAGCCTCCCAACTTACTTCTTACATGTTATCGCGTTGTTCGATATATATATATATATATATATATATATATATATATATATATATATATATATATATATATATATAAATATATATATATATATATATATATATATATATATATATATTTTTTTTTTTTTTTTTTTACCCAAAAGGCTAGAAGTCCCTAACAACAGCATTTAGTTATCTTCATCAGCCATGCTTCGTCTTGGGTGATCCATGAGCTCCCATGAAGCCTCTTATATTTTCCTATATTCTCAAATATATTACCATGACTTTACCTATGCTCAATATTACATAATCAATTTCTTTATAAATAAACATCAATCCTATATCACCTCTCCAGGCTGCGTTTGTTTAGATTTAAAGTTTCAGATAATCATTTCTTGGTTGCCAAGTTTTGACTAGGTACAAAATATCAGATTTACTAGCTAATAGGTAATTAATCATTGATTTATAAGTCGGTTGAAGACAAGCAATCCACATTCACACATGTGAATTTTTCATTTTCTCCTTTCTCTTCTTTTCTCTTATAGGTACCAATAATGTAACTACTGCTTGTGCATTTGTAAATATATGTTTGTATATGTATGGACACAAACACACGCGATAGAAAATTAGAGAATAGGTGACGGGACCTGCGAGCGTTGCTTCCTTCCTGTATACTACAATTAGGTAAACACACACACACACACACACACACACACACACACACACACACACACACACACACACACACACACACACACACACACACACAGACACACACACACACACACACACACACACACACACACACACACACACACACACACACACACACACACACACACACACACACACACATACACACACACACACACATACACACACACACACACACACACACACACACACACACACACACACACACACACACACACACACACACACACACACACACACACACACACACACACACACACATACACACACACACACACATACACACACACACACACACACACACACACACACACACACACACACACACACACACACACACACACACACACACACACACACACACTTCAACGAATGGACGGCTTAGAAGACGTTCTGAAGAAAATTGAAGTTTGTGGATCCCAACGCAAAGAGAAGTGCCTATTGTTTTTACAGGGGGGGGGGGAAATTGCTCGTGGAGTAGTAGGAAAGTAGGGAAAGAGGAAAGGGGGAGGGATTACTGAGGGAAATGGAAGGAAATGAGGAAGGAGTAGACTTGGCCCAGGCAGACAGGCGAAAGGTAAACAAAAGGCCTCCCGACGACGACGAAATGTCTAATAAAAATGTAAAGATTAGAAGTATAGATAAGAGCAATACAGTAGAAAGTGATGAGAATATTTTCAAGGGATTTAAAGAGGGTGGGGGGGACACAAACCCCCCCCCCCCCCCGACTGACAAGACTAGAGAAGAAGGTTGATAAGGTGATCGAGGACTTGGAGAGTAGGTTAGGTCATATGAACACCATTTTACAAAGGGTTGAAAGATTGGAAGAACTAGAAAAGGCGAATAAAAACTTAACTGATGAAATAGAAGACCTAAAAAGACAGTTAAGAGAAGTAAAGGTGGAGAATGAGGAATTGAAGAAGAATAGTAAAGAAAACAGAGAGACAATAGCTAAAGAAACTAAGAATTGGAAAACAACCCAAGAAGGAAATAAGGTTTCATTCACTGACATAGTCAAACAGCAATTGAAAGAACATACTGAAGACTCAGTTATTAAAGTGATGAGACAAAAGGAGAATATAGTAAGAGATTTAGCAGACAAGAAGAAATGTATAATTATATTAGGAATGGAAGAGAAACACAACACAGATAGAACCACAAGAATCAAAGAGGAAAATTAAAAAGTAAGCCAATTACTAGAATCAGTTCAGGAAGATGAACCAGAAATTATGAAACAAATCGAAGAGAAATTTAGACTCGGAAAGTATAGCACAGACAAGACCAGACCAATTAAGATTAAATTCAAGTCACAAACAACGGCAGAGAATATCTTATCCAAAACAGGGAAACTAGCAACAAATGAACAATATAAATAAGTATGGATAAAAAGGGAAATGAATAAAGAGGAAAGAGAGGAAGAAAAGCAGAAAAGACTGGAAGCTAAGGCAAAAAACGAGAACAGAACGGAGTCAGAGAAAGAGAGATTCTATTGGAGAGTAGTGAACATGAAACTAAGGAAGTTCGACATACAAAAGAAAAACATAAGGGAAACAGAGAACACAATGGAAGTGGCAGAAAACTAAGAGTGTCTTACACAAATATAGATGGATTAATAACAGGATTGAATGAGCTGAATGATTATTTGAAGGAAAAAGAACCGGACATAATGGGAATTGTAGAAACAAAATTAAAAGGCCCACTACCACCCAACAGTGTAGGACATGATGCATACAATTATTGGATTAGAAACAGAGAGAAAAAGCAAGGGGGTGGAGTTATGTTCCTGACTAAGAAGGATATAAACGTGAAAGGTGTCATATATGGAAAGAATACAGTAGAGATGATTATGATAGAAGTGGAAGACAGAGATAAGAAGAGCAGAAAATTTGTGATAAATTATGTGCCTCCAAAAACAGCCTCATGGGAGGAGAGTGAACATAAAAGTATGTTAGAGGACACAAAGATAACATTAAATAAAATAATGGAAGATGGAGGAAGAATAGTTATGATGGGCGACTTTAATTGCAAAGAAATCTGCTGGGAAGAAATGACAGTAAAGGGTGGAGACGACTCATGGGGAAACGCTCTACTTGAGATGATTATTGACCACACAATGACACAATGGATACAGGAGAACACTAGGTATAGAAATGAAGAAGAACCATCGAGACTAGACTTATTAATTACATCTGAACCTAGAATAGTGGACAAGATTGAATATAAAACACCAATAGGTAATAGTGACCACATATTGATTGAACTGGAACATAATGAAGAAAAATATATGAAAAGAAATGAACAATATAGAAAAGGAAGAATGATGTATGAAAAAACAAACTTTGATAAAATAAGAGAATTCTTTCAACAAGAAAACTGGGAAGAAATATACAAAGAAGAAACATCAGTGGAAAAGAAATGGAATATTTTGACAAAAATTTACAAAAAAGGAGTGGAAAAGTATGTCCCAAGACAAAAACAAGAAAAAGAATATGTAAAATGCTGGTACAACAAAAGTTGTAGGGAGTTAAAGGACAAAAGAGACAAAGCCTGGACCAGATGGAAAAAAGACAGAAGACCTGAAAAATGGAAAATATATACCGGTTATAGAAATGAATATGTACAAACGTGCAGAGAGGAAAAGAGAAAATATGAAAAAGACGTCATAGAAAAATATAAAGATCAACCAAAACTATTCTACAGATTTGTAAACAACAAACTGAAAAACAAACAGGACTTGGAGAAATTAAGACAAGGGGGAGTTGAATACACTGAGGAAATGGAAATGGCGGAAATTATGAACAAACATTTTAAATCAGTGTTTACAAGGGAGAACATACAACCTGAAGAGATTGAGTGGAAAGAGAAAGTCCCCCCTATAGAAGAAATAGAAGTATCAAAGAATGAAATATTGATACACTTGAGCAATCTTGATGTCAGAAAATCGCATGGACCAGATGAAATAGCAAACTGGATTCTGAAAGAATGCAGGAATGAACTGGCAGACAAAATACATAGCATAATAAGCAGTTCCTTGAAAGAAGGAAAAGTTCCAGAAGATTGGAAAAAAGCAAATATAGTACCTATATATAAAGGAGGAAATAAAGAAGAACCTACCAACTATAGACCAGTCTCTTTAACAAGTACAATAGCAAAAATTTGTGAAAGAATTATCAAAAATAGATGGGTAAAATACTTGGAAAAAAAACAACGTACTAAATCCAAGGCAATTTGGATTCAGACAAGGACGATCATGCGTCACCAATTTAATATGTTTCTATTCAAGGCTAATAGATATAATACAAGAAAGAGATGGATGGGCTGATTGTGCATTTC
>NC_134795.1:9690729-9698229 GCF_046742065.1 Oratosquilla oratoria | reverse complement strand
TCTATCTATCTATATATATATATATATATATATATATATACATATATATATATATATAAATTTCATATCTATATCTCTCTATAGACATATATATGTTTTATAGGTGTGTATAAAATATATATATATATATATATATATATAAACATCTATCTATTTATTCATCTATCTATCTATCCATCTATATATATATATATATATATATATATATATATATATATATATATATATATATATATATATATATGACGTAAGTAGATTAGGAAACACAGGAATCTTAGTCTGAGTTTATTCCTGAGTAATTTCGCAGGTATGCTTTATAACTCAGTCTAAGACTCCTATGTTTCCTACTCGACTTACGTCAACCTGTCAGAATGTCTCAGTACATATATTTATATATATATATATATATATATATATATATATATATATATATAAACACACACACACACACACACACACACACACACACACACACACATATATATATATATATATATAAACACACACACACACACACACACACACACACACACACACACACACACACACACACACACACACACACACACACACACACACACACACACACACACACACACACACACACACACACACACAATGGTTTAGAATTTCATAGTTGGAAAATATAAAATATTTGAAAATAGAATTGGAGACATATAATAATCAGTTAATAGTTTAAGATAGAAAATATAAATCTAGACACATGTACATTACATTTACATATTTACAAATATATATTGTACCAAACTTAGAAAACTATAGATTAATAGATTTTCAAAATTATTAAGTTATCAATCTAAATATCTATAAATTTAGTTATATACAAATTTGTAAATACATAGATGTACAAATGTATAAATTTACAAATTCATATAAAATTCATAAAACTAGAAATTTACAATTGGCTTCTGAGTAACCAGGGCTCACCGATTTGACTTCATGCTCAGTCAGTCGGTCACCCAGTCAATCAGTCAGTCGAGCAACCAGTCAGTCAGTCAATCAGTCATTCACTCAGTCATTCACTCAGTCATTAACCAGTCAGTCAGTTATTCACTCTGCCAGTCAGTCAGTCAGACCGTGTCACCCCCATGTTTTCTTCAGACCGGACATTTTTCTTTCGTAATGTGAAATTTTCACGACAGCCATGTTTAAAAAAATATATTTTATTCCAAAAGTAGTTTCTGAGGAGCATTTTGACGAAAATATTTATCGTCTGCTAATGTCCAGTCTAAAACAAAGCATACAGCGTCATCTCTTGATACTAGTTCTGATGACGCCATGATGTATACCAACCCAAACCAGCTCAATTAGCAATGTCGTCCTGTAGCGTTACAGACGATTCTTGCAGCGATATTGAGTGTTTTTCATGGTCTTTTGAGATTCCTAGATATCTGTGACAACAGGCAAGTTGTGTGGATAGACGGTGCATCATTGGTGCTTACCTGTGCCCATGTTGGTTTTGCAATGGGCACTCAAAAAAGCAAGTATGGTACACGTGACGCATTCCGTGTTTTTACACTGTGCTCCTACACAAAATACTGTACGTTCACACTACGCCTCCTGGATGCCACAAAAGCTTTGTAAACAATGATTTCTACAATGTAATACAGATATTTATTCATCTGGACCCAAGTGTACTAGTAAAATGGTTGATTATAGTGATTTGTTACTACATGATAAAGCTAATTATTCTTCACACAAGTTAAATACATTATTTTAGATTGTTTGCACACTATATAAGAACGAAAGCTTCATAACAAATATCGCTAAGAACATACCAATCCGTTCCACCAAATGACAATCCGTTCCGTTCCACACACAAATACACGCACGCATACACACACACACACACACACACACACACACACACACACACACACACACACACACACACACACACACACACACACACACATACACACACACACACACACACACACACACACACACACACACACACACACACACACACACACACACACACACACACACACACACACACACACACACACACACATACACACACACACACACACACACACACACACACACACACACACACACACACACACACACACACACACACACACACACACACACACACACACACACACACACACACACACGTGTTCATGGTACGGACGACCATACTGATGCCATGGGAGCATCTGAACAAAAGAAAAGCGAGAGAACGTCAAGAAAGATTAAGGCTTTCTTTACAAATACACCAATTCATGGATTAGTTCCTGAGTTAAAATAGCTCCCTCTCTCTAAATAAAAATGAGTTAATATTGCCTACGTAAGTTTCTGTGTGTGTGTGTGTGTAGGTATTTACCTAGTTGTATTTACCTAGTTGTATTTTACGGGAAGGAGAGCTATGCTCATGGTGCCCCGTCTTCATATCTCATTTTATCTAAACTGTTTTTGAATCTATGTATTGTTTTGGCACACACCACTTTCTCATCTAACTTGTTCCAAATTGTCTATTACTCTGTGGGGAAAGCTGTTCTTTTTCAGATTTCTTCTATAACTGTCTTTTTTTGATTTTCTCTCCGTGTCCTCTTGTATTTCTATCATCCCATTTTATTAGATCCTCTCTATCAATAGTTTCTATGCCTTTCATGATTCTATAATTATTTATCAAATCTCCTCTCTCTCTTCTTTGCTCTAATGTCTGTAGTTCAAGTTTTGCTAGCCTCTCTTCATATGATAGTTTTGAGAGTGTTGGTGCCAATTTCTTAATTGCTCCTTGTATTCTTTCAAGTTTTGTTATACTTTTTTTTTGTACTTGGTGACCACATCGTTGCTGCATATTCCAATCATGGTCTTATCAAAGTGATTAGTACTTTCTTCACCATTTCTTCATCCACGTATGTAAATGCAACTTTGATTGTTCTTATTAAATTATAAGTTTCTCCAAAAATCTTGTTTATATGTTTCTCAGAGGACATATTATTCATAATAATGACTCCCAGGTCCTTCTCATTTTCTACTTTTTTTATTCTTTCTTCTCCCAATCTATATGATCCTATTATTCTTTTTTTGCTTTTTCCAAATTCCACTATACTACACTTCTTGGTATTGAACTCCATCTCCCACTTCCTACTCCATTCCCATACTTTATTGAGATCACTCTGTAGTGATTCACAATCTTCTTCCGTGTTCACTTTTTTCAAAAGTTTTGCATCATCCATAAAGAAGCTCATATAACTTTCAATTTCTTCATCCATATCATTAATATATATAGCAAACATTATTGGGGCCAGAACTGTTCCTTGTGGAACACCACTTATCACTTCATCCCAATTAGAGTGTTTGTCTCTTATCACCACTCTCATTTTTCTTTCTTGCAAAAAGTCTTCCATCCATTTAACCAGTTTGCTCTGTATTCCACCTGTAGTTTCTAATTTCTTAAGTAACTTCTTATGTGGCACCTTGTCAAAAGCTTTTTTCATGTCTAAAAATGCACAATCAGCCCATCCATCTCTTTCTTGTATTATATCTATTAGCCTTGAATAGAAACATATTAAGTTTGTGTCGCATGATCGTCCTTGTCTGAATCCAAATTGTCTTGGATTTAGTACGTTGTTTTTTCTAAAGGCCTTACCCATCTACTTTTGATCATTCTTTCACAAATTTTTGCTATTGTACTTGTTAGGGAGACTGGTCTATAGTTTGTAGGGTCTTCTTTGTTTCCCCCTTTATATATAGGTACTATATTTGCTCTTCTCCAATCTTTTGGAACTTTTCCTTCTTTCAAGGAACTGTTTATTATACTATGTATTTTGTCTGCCAGTTCATTCCTGCATTCTCTCAAAATCCAGTTTGCAATTTCATCTGGTCCATGCGATTTTCTGACATCAAGATTACTCAAGTGTTTCATTATTTCATTCCTTGTTACTTCTATTTCTTTCATAGGGGGGACTTTCTCCTCCCATTCAATATCACTAGGTTGTATGTTCTCCCTTGTAAACACTGATTTAAAATGCTTGTTCATAATTTCTGCCATTTCTATATCCTCTGTGTATTCAACTCCTCCTTGTCGTAGTGTAGTGTCTCTAAATCTTGTTTGTTTTTCACTTTGTTATTTACAAATCTGTAAAATAGTTTTGGTTGATCTTTTCATTTTTCTATGACATCTTTTTCGTATTTTCTTTTTTCTTCTCTGCACACTAGTATATATTTTTCATTTCAGGTCTTTTGTATTTTTTCCATTTTGTCCAATCTTTGTCTCTTTTGTCTTTTAACTTCCTACAACTTTTGTTGTACCAGCACTTTACATATAATTTTTCTTGTTTTTGTCTTGGGACATATTTTTCCACTCCTTATTTATGAATTCTTGTCAAAATATTCCATTTCTCTCCCACTGTTGTTTCCTCTATTCTTTCCCAATCTTCTTTTTGAAGAATTCTCTTATTTTATCAAAATTTGTTGTTTCATACATCAATCTTCCTTTTCTATATTGTTCATTTCTTTTTGTGTATTTTTCCTCATTTAGTTCCATTTCAACCAAGGGTCACTTTTACTTATTGGTGTCTTATATTCAATCTTTTCCACTATTTCAGGTTCTGATGTGATTATTAGGTCTAGTCTCGATGGTTCTTCTTCATTTCTATATCTAGTGTTCTCTTGAATCCATTGCCTCATTGTGTGGTCAATAATCATATCAAGTAGTACATTTCCCCATGAGTCTTCTCCGCCTTTTACCGTCATCTCTTCCCAGCAGACTTCTTTACAATTAAAGTCACCCATTATAACTATTCTTCCTCCATCTTCCATTATCTTATTTAATGTTATCCTTGTGTCTTCTAACATACTTTTATGTTCTCTCTCATCTCACGAGGCTGTTTTAGGAGGCACATAATTTATTACAAACTTTCTGCTCTTCCTATCTTTGTCTTCCACTTCCATCATGATCATCTCTACTCTATTTTTTCATATGTGACACACCTCACATTTATATCCTTCTTAGTCAGGAACATAACTCCACCCCCTTGTTTTACCTCTCTGTTTCTAATCCAATAATTATATGCGCCATGTCCTACACTGTTGGGTGGTAGTGGACCTTTCAATTTTGTCTCTACAATTCCCATTATGTCCGGTTCTTTTTCTTTTAGGTAATTATTCAGTTCGTTCAAGCCTGTTATTAAACCATCTATATTTGTGTAAGACATTTTCAATTTTCTGCTACTTCCATCGTGTTTCCTGTTCCCCTTCCGTTTTTCTCTGTTTTGTACTATTTTCTCACTTTCATATTCACTACTTTCCAATAGAATTTCTCTTTTTCTATCTCAGTTCTTCTCTGTTTTTTTCCTTAGCTTCTATTCTTTTTGTTTTCTCATCCTCTCTTTCCTCTTTGTTCATTTCTCTTTTTATCCATACCTGTTTAAATTGTTCACTGTTTGTTAGTTTCCCTGTTTTGCTAAGATATTTTCTGCTGTTGTTTGTGACCTGAATTTGATCTTAATTGGTCTAGTCTTATCTGTATTGTATTTCCCTAGTCTATATATTTCTTGTATTTCTTTCCCTGTTTCTGCTCCATCTTCTTGAACTACGTCCAATATCTTATTTACTTTCTCCTTCTCCTCCTTTATTCTTGTAGTCCAATTTGTATTATATTTCTCTTCCATTCCCAATAT
Source organism: Oratosquilla oratoria (assembly GCF_046742065.1). Taxonomy (NCBI): domain Eukaryota; kingdom Metazoa; phylum Arthropoda; class Malacostraca; order Stomatopoda; family Squillidae; genus Oratosquilla; species Oratosquilla oratoria. The sequence continues at coordinate 9,692,569 of NC_134795.1, read as the reverse complement.
GATTATACATTTCTTTTTATCCGCTAAGTCTCTCACTATATTATCTTCCTCCCTCATTACTTTAATAATTGTGTCTTTAGTTTGATCTTTCATCTGTTATGCTACTATATCCTTAAATACAATTTTGTTATTTTCTTGGATTTTTTTCCAACTCTGTACTTCTTTTGCTATGGATTCTTTATTCTCTTTATTATTCCTCTTTAATTCTTCATTCTCATCTTTTCCTTCTTTTAACTGTCTTTTTAATTCTTCTATTTCCTTAGGGTTTGGTTCTCCTTCTTTAACTCTTCCAATTTATCAATTCTCTGTGCTATCCTTGTAAGTTGACCGAACCTACTCTCCCAATGTTCGGTCATTTTCTCTAGTTTTTCTTCTAGACTTGCTAGTCGGGGGAGGTTGGCATCCCTCCGTGATTAAATCCATGGAAATTATTATTTTTCACTTTTCATTGTGTTATTCTTATCTATATTTCTAACCTTAATGCTTTTACTGATATTTTCGATTTCCCCTGTGTCGTCAGCAGACCTCTTGTTTATATTTTTTCTGGTGTCAGGGGGAGCCCGTTAGTCTCCTCATTTCCTTCCATTTCCCTCAGTAATCCCTCCCCTTCTCTCCTTTCATTACCTTTCTACTACACCACGAGCTTTCCCCTTCCCTACTAATACAAAAAGGTACTTCCTCGTAGTTGAAATCCACGAATATTGCTTTCTTTTCTCGGAGTTCCAATCTTCGCCGTCAATCCGACGATTGTGTGTGTGTGTGTGTGTGTGTGTGTGTGTGTGTGTGTGTGTGTGTGTGTGTGTGTGTGTGTGTGTGTGTGTGTGTGTGTGTGTGTGTGTGTTTTATCTATTTGTATTTACCTATTTTTATCTTACGGGAAGGGGAGCTACGCTCGTGGTGTACCGTCTCTGTATCTCGCAGTGTCTAAATTGCTCTCAAATTCGTGTATGGTGTGTGTGTGTGTGTGTGTGTGTGTGTGTGTGTGTGTGTGTGTGTGTGTGTGTGTGTGTGTGTGTGTGTGTGTGTGTGTGTGTGTGTGTGTGTGTGTGTGTGTGTTTGTGTTTGTGTGTGTGTGTGTGTGTGTGTGTGTGTGTGTGTGTGTGTGTGTGTGTGTGTGTGTGTGTGTGTGTGTGTGTGTGTGTGTGTGTGTGTGTGTGTGTGTGTGTGTGTGTGTGTGTGTGTGTTTGTGCTTGTGTGTGTGTGTGCGCGTGTGTGTATGTGTGTGTGTGTGAGTGTGCGTGTGTGTGCTTGTTTGTTTTCTGTATAGATTAACATATGAAGATCTTGTTGCTGACTGAACCTGCGGATATGTGGCTTAAGTTCCACTGTGCATGTGCTTGTTTCGTGGCAATGTTTTCTTAGTAACAAATTGTGCATCACCACCTCTACTACCTACAAAGACTCGTGTACAGTTACCTGCACTACAATCTGTCGACGAGAGTAGAATTGTATCATTGCTGGTTATCAGCGGCATTGGACACGACCTTTAAGGGGCATTTACACGGTCAAACGTTCTGTCAAACCCGGTTTGTCAAACATGTGTTTGAAGTGATGTTTGACCGTGTGAATGTGGTATTTTGTTGTCAAACACGTTTGTCAAACGTGCTGGGCAACCACATACCCCATTCACACAATGTCAAACTTCACTTCAAAAGCATGGTTGACAAACCGGGTTTGGCAGACCGTTTGACCGTGTGAACAGCCCTTTAGTTAAGTGATTTTGTGCTCACTCATGTTATCTCGTCACAAATATTCGTGAACCAGAATAATTCGAACGGATGCGGCGGTAAAACATTAGATCCCATCTCCGCCGGCACGTGATCAGTGCCTTATCTTTTGA
>NC_134795.1:9683229-9685729 GCF_046742065.1 Oratosquilla oratoria | reverse complement strand
GCTGCGCGGATCGCTCGCTTCGCTTTCGTGTTACACGGGCAGTTCTAATCTTTAATTGTTGGTCTCTGTCATAATAAAAGTATAGGTCCAAATACGAATTATCATTTCTCCGTTCCGGCGCCCCTGGAAACGGTGAAGATTGAATTATTTTCTGAGCATCCAACGTGAACAACCTATGATATATCCTACCCTGAATCTTGTAAGACATCACTGACTCTGCTGCATTTTCCAACTTTTTGGAAGTCGAGAAAGACGTAAATGAGAACATATTATTCAACCCCACTAAATTATTGAAAAAACGTTTAGAGCGGCGACTTTCCCTTGTACAGATCTTTGAGTACCTTATCCTTTATCTCGGTTGGTACAGTGAGTGGCGTCTGCCCCTGGTCACTACATATTGTCTGGAGCTCATTTTTCCACAGCAGCGCATTGCATAAACTTTCTGCCGCCCAAAACCCCTATATCATTTAGTTTCACTTCTTTGTCTGCTTCGCGTAACGATCCCTTCACATTCTTGAAATTTTCTACAACCTCGGAAGAAATATCCCCGCTATACGGTTCCAGGTCATCTATTGTACTATCACTGTACTCGTATGTTGGTGAATTGCGTAACATCTCGTTGAAACTAAGGACTATACGTTGGAATTGTTGTATAGATTGCTCCGCGACGCATGTCGTAGATGGCCGGTTTTTACACTTTTCGTAATATTCGGAGTGGCATTTCTTATGCTCTTCTGTTAACTGTGCTCTGAGAACTTTGTCAATAGTGGATTTGTCAATCTTTTTTTGTTTTGTCACCCAAGCCCAGAAATGTCGCTGTCGCCTTTTCATGGCGGCTTCACTATCATGGGGTTCTTTGACCTTTTCATCGTAAAAAGAAGGAACATTTTCACGGTGCTCTTTCCGTAACAAACCTTTTAAAGACGCTGACATATTGATCTCCATCTTACTGATTTTCTTTTCATCCGCAACCCACTTCCAATAATGCATATTACGTCTTTTCAACCGAGCTGCTACGGGCAGAGGCATTGTGTCCAACGTCCAACCTTGACCACGATTGGGGTACTTTCTTTTAAATGTTTTGAACCTACACTCTAAATAGTACAACTGGTATTGCCTGTGTCCTCTTCCACCATTACCACAAAAATTTTTGTAGCCTGCGTAATAGTGCTTCTTGCAATTTTCTACAACCTCGGAAGAAATACGAACATCAAGAACTTCGAGATCTTCGAGACCTTCCAGAACTTCGAGACCTTCCAGAACTTCGAGACCTTCCAGAACTTCGAGACCTTCGAGAACTTCGGCACTTTCGAGAACTTCGGCACTTTCGAGAACTTTGGCACCTTCGAGAGCTTCGGCACCTTCGACAACTTCGGCACATTCGAGAACTTCGGCTCCTTCGAGAACTTCGACACCTTCGAGAACTTCGGCACCTTCGAGAACTTCGGCACCTTCGACAACTTCGGCGCCTTCGAGAACTTCGGCGCCTTCGAGAACTTCGGCGCCTTCGCGAACTTCGGCGCCTTCGAGAACTTTGGCACCTTCGAGAACTTCGGCACCTTCGAGAACTTCGGCACCTTCGACAATTTCGGCACTTTCGAGAACTTCGAGAACCTCGACACCTTCGAGAACTTCGGCACCTTCGAGAACTTCGGCAGCTTCGAGAACTTCGACACCATGGCTTAACGATGATCGTTCTTGACTCAACGATGATCGTCCACGGCTCAACAATGATCGTCCATTGCAAAACGATGATCGTTCAGGGCTCAACGATGATCGTCCATGACTCAACGATGAGCGTCCATGGCCTAACGATGATCGTCCACGGCTGAACGATGATCGTCCACGGCTGAACGATGATCATTCTTGACTCAACAACGTCCATGGCTCAACAATGATCGTTCTTGACTCAACGATGATCGTCCACGGCTCAACGATGATCGTCCATTGCTCAACGATGATCGTCCATTGCTCAACGATCATCATCCACGGCTCAACGATGATCGTTCGTCCACGGCCCAACGATGATCGTCAATGGTTCAACGATGATCGTCCATGGCTCAACGATGATCGTCCACGGCTCAACGATGATCGTCCATGGCTCAACGATGATCGTTCTTGACCACGATTGGGGTACAACCGCACATGAAAAATCCCTTATACCGGGCATGTCCAGAAAAACTTGAATCGTCATCTGGGCACGGTTTCGAAAGTGTTTATTTTTAATAGTTAGAAGTGTCACCGAAATACCACCTATCCCCGACTTCCACAGCGTTTTTTAGAAGAATATTTTTTATTTAGACTTAGATATATATGTATATATATATATATATATATATATATATATATATATATATATATATATGCATATACGTATGCATATATATATGTATATATATACACACACACATATATATATATATATATATATATACACATGTATTCACACGCACGCACACACACACACACACACACACACACACACACACACGCACGCACA
>NC_134795.1:9668229-9678229 GCF_046742065.1 Oratosquilla oratoria | reverse complement strand
GTACATGGGGAGTGTGTTGTACGACCTTGGATTATATATTATCGGTCTGTTTTTTATTTATTTCATATTTTATTGATTTATTGTTTTTATTTGAAAAATTCTTAGGAAGACCACAACCAGCGCATTATAAAAAAAGTGAATTCAACAACTGGTATAATCTTCTTAAAGGTTGTGTAAGAAATAGAAAAACACACACATTTGGATACCACATGGAGTTTCTGGGAGTTACACCTAAGACTTTGTAGTGGACAGACAATTGAAAAATAACTTAAAATAATCGTCAATGAACATGCAAAGCACCAATAACAAGTATTCAAAAGGCTAGTAGCAATGGCGTAGATTTTTGCTGAGAAAAATCTAGCATTTCGAGGAACAGAGAAAAATTCGGTGACTAATGAAAACTTTTTATGTCTTGTTGAGCCGTCTGGAAAAATTGACACTGTTCTTGAAGAACATTTACAAAAAGTCAAAACCCACGAAATTCGTAATCGATAGTTAGGAAAAATACTCAAAATGAACTACTAGACATTGTGACTGCAACTGTTTTGAGTGAGAAACTGAAACACGTAAAAACAACCTAATACTACACCATAATTCTAGATTGCACGCCTGATATGAGTCACCAAGAGCAAATGTCTCTAACGATCATGTATGTATCTAATGGTAACTTAGCTCCATCAGGTGTTTATAAAGAGTTCATAAGTTGAAATTAGCACAGGAGAAGATTTAAATAAAACATTATTAAACACACTGAAGGAATCAACTTTAGAGGTGTAAGACATTTGAGGCCAAGGAAGGATCAACACGAAAGGTCATACATCTGGCGTACAAGCACGACTGAAGGAGGGTAATTCAAGAGCTTTCTTTGTACCGTGTGTATGTCACAATTATAATCTTTTACTTGGAGATGTAGCCAAGTGTTGTCCAGGTGCTACAACATTTTTGGGGGGATCTTGCAAAGGATCAACATATTGTTCTCAGCATCAAATAGGAGGTGGGTAGTGTCAAACAAACGTGTACCCGGGTTATTAGTGAAACGCTTGAGCAACATAAGGTGGAAGTGTTGGAGTGATGGTGTTAAAGTTTTTTATTATCAGGCTGAAGAATTACATGATGTAGTTGTGGAAATATCAGAGATAACAGATTAATCCAAGGTAAAAGTAAAAGCTGATATTTTAGCAAACCAGTTGAAAAAAAAAATTATTTGATATTTTGGCATGAATTACTTTTTGAAGTTAACAATGTGAGCAAGGAATTACAAGATGAGATTAGGTTTTTTATAAATGACGTGTGCATATGCAGTATGCCTGTAATTGTCTTCATTTGTATTAAAAAAATATATGACTTTCATATTCCTTTTCAATGTTTAGCATATCAAGCACTTAATGCTTTTCGGCCATCCATTTCAAACTTTTGTAGAGTAGAGACCCCACCATCAATTTCCTGATTGGGCCCCGCAAATCCTAGCACCAGCCTTCCAGCGCTCCATTTTTTTTTTTCTGTGTGGAAAGTCCAGAAATTTTGACGTTGTATGATATCAAGACGAAACAGATTCTACATGGAAGTAAAGGAAGAAATTGCCCTCCACCCCAATTACATATTTGTAAGGATTAGTAGCAGATTTTGTTTTAAATTTTCACAAATAGGAGTGCAAGTTTTGTAGACTATTCTATCTATAGAGAAAAAGAAAAAGAATTTGGCAGCAAAGACAAAATTACATAAATCACAAGTTACTAGGATAGTAAAAAAGCATCATTGAAATATAAGAATATTGTACAAATTCTGTGGCATTATTTGATGGTTATTCTAAAAAGTATTATCTAGATAACAATGTCTGTATGCATTTTTTATGACTATGTTATACATGTTATTCATAATTAACAATTTTCTGTCTGACTTTTTTAGTTGAATTTGACTTGGGGTGAAAAGATATACTTTCAGTGATTAGCCTTTGATAAAACTTTACAATTTTCCATTTATTATCTATTTTTTTATGTTTACATTTTTCCACTTATTCTCTACTTTTTTAATGTTTACGTTTTTTTTTCTTTTGCTGCAGGGATGTCCCACCGCTCACGCTGTCGACTCAGGCAGCTGTGGCGAGAGCTCACCTCTCCATGATGGTGGCAGCGGTGGAGGGGGCGGCGGTGGTAGCGGTGGCGGAAGCGGCGGAAGTGGAGTGGGGGGTGGGGAGAGCTACTGCAGTGATCTAGAGTTGGCCGACTTGTCAGATGACACCCGTGATTACATCACGGATGATGATCGCACCTGTGACGGGTCATCTCCCCTACCCCCGTCGGCAATGCAGTCCTCCCTTTGGGCCCGTGTCAGGCACGGTAAGCCCTATAACCTTATTCCAGGGATTTTCAAAGTATAGGTCGCAGCCCAATTCTGAGTCGCCAGAGCTAAGCACCATCATAGCAATTTCATATCCGCAATCGCTAACCTTTAAAATAAAATAATATTTTCCGCTTGTGTAAAATCGCAATTTCAAATATACAGTTTATACCGCAAATGCAAACTACATTTTCGATGTCGGTTATAAAAAGTACCCATCACATTACAATAAGGTAGAAAACACTATTTTAGAGCGAATAATACATGTATTTATATACTGAGATGTAACAAATTAGTAATATATAATAACTCTTAACATAATTGTACTAGTTATACACAGTTGAAAATTGAAGAAATCATTAGTAAAAAATAGTTACTAATAAAAACTTACTGACCATTAATAGCTAAATTAACTAAGTAATTCTGATAATCGCTAATGGTGTAGTAGATTTAGAGAGGACAGTACTGGACAGACAAGCTCAAAGTAATAGGTTATATTAAGCTAACACTGTGCAAAACTTGAACTTGCTGTACATGTTATCCCCTATACAAGTGTACATCACTGTTACTGGCATTGTTTATTATTAACAGCTGAACAACACAGTATCGTTAGTCAGCGTCAATGAGTCATTGTCACCCAACTAAGCCATCATTCCCCAGCAACATCGACTGAGTCAAATGGATTATGAGCTATTCCACGGTCTTCCACTTTACAAAGACGGGACATCAGAAGTTCTCAGGCGTCCTTTTGGACTGAATTCATCATGTCTAGCCCCTGGAAGAATAGTCTCTCCACTGCCGTAGATCTTGGAACAGCCGCGCTGTACTTGAGAAACCCAAAAACCATGCGGTCTAAGATGGAAACATGTCCTGTCCTAACTCCTTGGTGGTCTTCTTGTCAGATGACCAAAATTAGTTCCTCAGGAGACTCATAGAGAAACAAAGCACTGGCAGACTGGAACTCTCATACTTGCACTGCTGCTACAGCTGCTCACTCCAAACTGAATGGCTTAATGAGAGGTGCAAGGGATAAAGAGTAGAATGACCCACGAACCTTGACGCCGCCTGGAGGGCAGTGTAAGCACTAACACGATCAGCCACTTGGAAAAATTGTGGGTAGAGTCGAACTTGCGGTCTTAATTTTGCATTACAAAAAGAAAATATATATAGTAATGTTATCACAAACTTATATCCGCAAACGATATTCTTATTTTCACATTTGCGGAAATGCCCCGCTTTGTGGATTGCAAGATTTGATTCAGCGAGTGACCACGTCGTACATAGTTATATAAATAATAAGTGAAATGCATTGATCACCATCATATATGATACATGTATGTAGATAAATCACAAAATTGGCACGTGATCCAATAATATGCTGGTTACCTATAAGGAAAACAAGAAATATAGACTTCCCAATCGCCATCGTGTATTTCACATCTTCACAGGAAGATACAAATGAAAGTGGTACAAAGTAAGCAATAAAAGATAAGTAGCAACAATATAAATAGGAATCGTCACAAAACAAATCATATTAGGAGAGATAAACTAGGAGAAATCCCTGCCGGAAATGGACAGTAGCGGTCATACGGTCACACCACATAATCAAATCGAAAAATCACAACACAAATATAATCTTAGAACGTCACAAGAATTCATAATAAAGATGTCTGGTGAAAATTCCAACTTGTTTACAAATATTACCAATAATGAAACTAGTTTATAAGCCACTACTAATGTTAAGATTAACTCCTTCAGAATGTTTAATGAGACTGCTCTCTATGATATTCTTGTTGACAAATGCAATTGAATTACATCATAAAATGGGTAAAACTTTGCAAATTCACTTTGCAACTTTGAAAAATGTAGTGATTTATCTAATGAAGATGTAAACATTTGTAAATGTATCATTTATGTTTCAGATGCCCAAACAGATTTTCAAGGCAATGAGAAACCTTAAAAATTATGGTGATTTACATCTAGAGCGAATAAAGCTGTTGTCCAAAAATGTGTCAGCTTTTATCTGATGATATCACATATGCTAAACTGAAGAACAACCTTAATAATGTGAGTGCCCATTTTGATAAAAAAAAAGTGAAGTCATTGTTGAAAGGGGAGGATGATTTGATTAGGCGATTTTCACCCATCACGCCTTCTCTTCCGTACATGTATGGGTTTTGAGGTTGACAGAAGACGTTCCAACGAAGAATTGTGTGGAACGGTCTTGAGGTCTCGGGAACAAACACATAGTTTGAGGAGAGACAGATGCGCGATAACCTCTGGTAGGGAATCATTTTGGTTGTTGGGGTACACTTGGGAGATGGCCTAGTTTGCAGTAGTTAATTCGAGATGATATCCGAAATAACTCGGATGGCGAAGACTTGCATCTTTGCTTGGAGATGCTATACACATTTTTCGGTAATTTATGATTGTCCAGTTCAATCGAAAAGGTCCTATGAACTTCTTTAACTGAGCTGTCGTGACGACAGTATTGAGAATTACTACATATTTTTCAGATAAACCGTGGGCGCTTTTCTGTTTGTCTCTATTTCTCTACTTGTTTCTTCTCTCAGCTTTTTCTTTCCTCTCTCTTCTTGTTTCCACTCTCTTCTTCCCTTGTCTCTCTGTCGTCCAGTCTGCCTCATATAGTCGTCTATAACGATTTTTGTACACCAATACGCATGGTAGTTTACGTTGTGACCAATCAACGGGCGAGCGCGCTCTTTCCGCCGGTATTGAGTACGTTTGGGGTTCCTGACGTCATCATAGCGACGATTTGAAGCGCTTAGCAACAAGGAATACACGTACATATTTGATAAACAATAGGTTATAGATTACATACATATATTACATATGACATGACAATGAATGACAGGAATGATCCTGAAAAGTCTAAACATAATTTTATTTACGCAAGGGCGTGACAGTATGTGTGTGTATTCACTTGGTCTTTGGATCACGTGTTAGACTCGTGATCGACAGCTATTTCCCTCCTGGAAGAGAGCTCAGAGCTCGTAGGTCCGATCTATGGGTAATGCTATGACCTTGCACACACACACACACCCAACTCCCCGCCCACGAGAGTTGGAGTAACACCCCTCAGCGCTGCGATACTGATATTATTTCAGCCCCGGGCGAGAGTCGAACCCGGACCTCCGTAGTGGCAGGCCAGAGCTCTAACCACAGCGCCATGAGAGAGGTGTGTGTGTGTGTGTGTGTGTGTGTGTGTGTGTGTGTGTGTGTGTGTGTGTGTGTGTGTGTGTGTGTGTGTGTGTGTGTGTGTGTGTGTGTGTGTGTGTGTGTGTGTGTGTGTGTGTGTGTGTGTGTGTGCGTGCGTGCGTGCGTGCGTGCGTGTGTGTGTGTGTGTGTGTGTGTGTGTGTGTGTGTGTGTGTGTGTGTGTGTTTATCTATATATATGCATTTGTATGTCTCAGAGTTAGTCTAAATCAGGAGTGGGCAAACTACGGCCCGTGGGCCAGGTGCTGCCCGCCAAGATCAAGTCAACTCACGTTATTATCAAATATTAATTGATATATATATATATATATACATTTTTCAAACTGAGTTACTTTCTTTTCCAAATAAACGTGTTTCATATAAATTTTCTAGTTTAGAATATCAACTGATCATTTTTTTTATTTCTTTAAAATATTTTTATTTTTGTTATTTTGAACATTAATCTTTTTACTAAATATGCTATGCGGCCCTTTGAAATTGTGAATTTCTGAATATGTCCCTTGTACTGAAAAGTTTGCTCACCCCCGAGGGCGGTTTATTCTGTCTTGGCTTCAGACTCGAACGCGGTGACTCGGGCTCGGTCTTGTGCCTTCTGGCCTCGGTAATTCGGTTCTAGATCAGCTTGAGGCATCTTTTTTTTTTTTTTTCCTTTCATATAATGCTCTTGAATTCTTTTTACGATATTAGTCGTTTATCAAAAATTATTGCATTTTTTTTTTTTGTCTCGCTGTGCTACTTGTCACGAATACACTTTGAGGTTTTGCAGCGCTGCGTATTTTCTGTTAAGAATACAATGTTACTCGTAGTCACAAAATATTTTGCTGTGGCGGTTCTCAATGCGATAGCAAAAGTACCAAACTCCGTCACTGATTTCGCAGTAGTGTCAGAGCACAAAAAATAGTTCTTAAGTATTTGTAGCGTGTTGTACGCAGTTTGTAAAATAACAGTGTACAAATACTTAAGTACTGCACTTGAGTTCCGTTTTATTATTTTCTACCTTTTAAAAAGTAGCAATTGGTATTTCCATTTTTTATTAAGTATGGATGTATATTTTTTACTTCACTATGATTGAAAATAAGTAAATCACCACGTTATATTTTCTAAACGATTAATTTTCATGTGGAAAAACATAATAGACAAAGAATTAAAATAAAGTTGACCAATCACAAACAGCCGCGGTTACAACTCTGTATTTGGGGGTTGAGTGTAGTCGTGTTAGACTTATTACGATAGTTGGTGTCAATAAATGTGATACTGAATCGTCACAATTTGCTTTAAAATATCACTGGAGAATTGTTGATAATAATTGCTAAGAAACATGTCGAGAATAATCAAGTATTGCGATAAAGTGTCGATAACAAGAAATACTTTAAAGTACTAAAGAGAAGTAAATGAGTAGACTGAGAAGTTAAGCATCAATTCTATTCTTAGAGTAGAGTCATGGAGAAGGTAAAGGAGATATTTAAGAAGGGTTGTACAAGGGAGTGATAATAGTGATCAGCATTCTTTTCTTGAGTAAAGATCCGTCTCCAATTAAAAAGAGGATCTTGCGTGGAGCTTGTTCGCAAGTGCGTTATCCAAGTCCCTAAAGGCATAAACTGTCGACTGCATAACATTTATGAAGTCAATGATACACATGGTGAACATTAGAAAAACAAGATATGATAAAGATGAGGCGTTATATACCTTATGTACTGTCTTTCAATATTTCATGTGTCAGAAACTGTACTAATGAACTTCTCTTTGCAAAGCAAATAAAGAAAAATGTATAAACTACACAAATAAAAATAATAAAGATAACAAGCACATCATATACAGTATAGTATCAAGCGTCCAGGATACTCGTAAAAAAAATCTAGAACAAAACGCCATCAGCAACATTTACGTTGCGAATCTAAGTAATCTAAGTAATTTAGAAAAGTCATGAAATATTCACGATAGAAAGGTGCTATTATTATCGACCTTGAAATTTGTAGATAACGCTTAAAATTTGTGTAGTTGGAACACTGAAAATAAGAAAAAAAATAGACAACGCCCTGTAGAGAAGAATACATAGATTCACGTGGAAGGAAGGAAAATAAAAACAATGTTTAAGAACGGAAGAAAAATGAGAAGACTTGTGACTTTCCAGCACCCGAAATAACTGTACACAACTGTCTCGTATCAAATCTGACTTTTCTCAGACCCACATTATTCTAGCTATGTTTCCCATTGTGTAGATTCTCATCTTCTTCAGGTTATATATTTTTTGTCCAAGGCTTGAGTCTGGCTTGGACTCTATCTAAATCATTCAAGTGGAAAAGGGAAGAAATATAGAAAAAATGTATTACATTATGTGACAAATGAGTTGTAAAGAAGTGGTTCCACGTGGATTAAATTTGTGTGTATTGGATATTGAATATGGGTATGAGGAAAAGATAGACCAAATTCTACTTTATCATCATCCACAATTTCATTGATTCATATGAATGTTTTGGAATTCTGACACCGTATAATCAAATGTACAGTATAATGATCGTCGGTTTTGTTATTTTTCGGAAGTGCACACCTACGCGGTATATCATTAGAAAATTAAATATTAATTTTGTAAATTATACTACATCAACGTTATATGCGTTTGTCTTGGCGGAGATAAAAAATAAGAAAATGCTAAAAGAAAATACACTAGCTACCGAACAAAGCTCCGACCATAGGAACGAGACGCCATTGTGTCTTTCCAGGCCCGCTAAAACCAAATACACTATCGAAAGAAGTTATGATCATAGGATCTGGAATACGCCCTCAGTGCTTCCGTCAGTACCTCGCACGGTACATAATTTTAAAACAGTGCTACGGAGCTGAGATTCATGCATTTCTTAAAGCTATGCAACTCCTGTATACCCCGCAGTCCGATCGGATACGATACCAAAACCGGCCGTCAACATCCCTGACGACGACGACGATAACGATGACCCTGATGACCTATAGAATTACAGGTATCGCATTACTAAATGCAGGTTAGGTTAGGTTAGAATAGACGAATTTATCACAGTTAAATTTCTTCGACCACCGCATCTATCAAAACAAAGATGGCGTCTCAAGCAGCCCCAGCGGCTACGTTTGTAAGTGTATCGCTTTTAGCAACCTTTTCTGTTATTGATTTCTGCCAAGGAAAACGTATATTACGTGGATGTATTATAATTTAGAAAATTAGTATGTATTTTTCTAAAGCTATATCGCGTAGGTGTGCACTTTCGAAAATTTACCCTTTTTACCGATTCTTACTGCTATATATTTTTTCTATTCTTTTTGCCAATTATTGCCGGTATGGTTTTCGCAAATCATGATATTTTCATTTTCTTTTTATTCTTTCTTCGTACGCAATTGATTTATATGACGGGCGCCATCGAACATTTATTTATTTTCGATTTTTCAACAATAATAAAACAAGATTGCAACAGTTAATGCAGTATTACATTGTTCAGTGTGCCAAGCATGTTGGTCGCCCATATGTTGCTGGTCCCGGTTGGCTCAGATCTGCTACAATTTCAGAGGCCTGAACAATCTGTGTTCACGTCCGGTCAGTCAACAACAGATCGGATCCAAGCGTTTCTTGTTCTTGTGAAGCTTCAACTTGAAGCTTCAACTTGAGTTACTCTTAAGAAGGCGTTTGAACCGGAGCGTCGCGGGGTGCTCTGGCGATCTTCTCCAGATCCGTGGGATTCCTATGAAGATTATTGACTTTATATCTGATGTATAATCTAGACAGAAATCCCAAGCTTTAAGTCACCTGTGTTCCTTGCCTTGTACGGCTGTGAAACGTATTATCTGAATACTGACTTGAAAAGGCATCCCATCCTCTTTAGTATCAAGGGCCTTTGGGGAATTACTTGAGTGATTTTGTGTCACAGCAGAGACTACGCTGTGAAACTAAGTTACCATTATAAATCGTGAGCATCAACTCCGGATATACTATCATGGGGCACGATTCCTTGATATTGATCTCATTCCCAAGGTGATATCTGCCTCATGGAGGAGACAAAACACCCTCAGAACTTATGACAGGCGAGTCGATCGGTTCCTTGGAGGTATTTGGAATGGGAAGGGTGTCTCTATGGAGGCTTGCTAGAAGAATTTGTGGGGAGTGGCTACGGCGTCTAAGTGAAGCAAGACATCTCCAAGCGTTTGCTCCCAACTGGTGATGATAAAAGACAATGATACAGAACAATTACCCAAACCTAGCGTAGGTCTTTAATCTAACCTACCTTAACATGATCAAATTTAACCTAACCTTATCTAACCTGACTTAACCTGACCTGACCAAACCTAATCCGACTTAAACCTGCTTAACATTAAACATATGTGACGGTAATAACTTATATAAAAATGTACATGTATGATGCATAAGAATTCATGAAATAAAATAGTATACTTCTTCACATAAATT
>NC_134795.1:9658229-9663229 GCF_046742065.1 Oratosquilla oratoria | reverse complement strand
AAAAGAATTTTATCATTATAACTTTTCTAAAAAGCTACATGACGACACCACCCTTTAACAACTTATTCGTCTATTATTCTAACGGGGAAGGATTACAGTCAGCTGGACAAATTCCTCTAGCAATAGCAAGAATAATACACACACACATATGTATATATATATATATATACTGATGAAAAATCTAATACCACATTTATTGATCACGTGAAAACCACGGTTGGAGCAAAAAAGACTGGAGACAGGGAATCTATACATTTCGGTTGCAAACTGCAATCCTCTTCATTATATACAAAGTATAGAGAAGTGAGTGCTACTTAAGTAGCACCCTTGACAAGAAAAGGGGAACATTGGGAGAGGTCCCTATCCTCGGCTCAGTCAGTATGTGGGGTCAGGAGGCAAATGTCTTTTGACTAAGCTAGTGATGAGAAGTCCTGAAATTATGTCCGGGGACCATTGCCCCTTCGTAATGTTCATCCTGTAAAAATTCTTTACTACATATCCTTAGGGCTCTTAACATGGAATAATAATCGGATTCATGTTAAGAGCCCTAAGGATATGTAGTAAAGAATTTTTACAGGATGAATTTAACCATATCTTTCCAAGAATTAGCATTTCCTTTCGGCGTCCTTACACAATTAAAACACAAAGCCATCAAAATTATGGAAAGAAACACAACGCCTATAGACAACAACACCAACAGAACATACATGTCAGCTCCTAACTCAAAATATGCACCAATAGTTAGTAACTTCTTAAAAAACACCAGAATAAATCTAGTCACTTCAGCGGGAAAGAAAATTGGCGAGCTTACAAAGAAAACAGAAAATTCACAAGAAAATAAAAGTGTTGTATATAAAATTCCTTGTGCAGGTTGTGAGAAGGCTTACATCGGTGAGACAGGACGCGGCCTGGACAAGAGACTTGAAGAACACAAGAGGGATGTGAGATACCACAGAACATCAAATGCGCTAGTAGTTCACATCGACGAAGATCATCTGCCGAATTGGAAAGAAGCCCACATATTACATAGGAAACTGGGAAAAAAGAGAAGGAAAGCTTTGGAGGCGGCATACATTGCCACCGAAAACACTACTAATTCTCGTGGGGGGTTTATGTCCTGGTCTCAAACGTCCGCACAGCTGGCGGTTGGCAAGTGTGAGAAAATGAGACCGGGGTGAGGTCACGCAGGGTCGTCAGATCACAATGAAAGCTGTTGACGGATTTTGATTCTTCTCCTGTTTTCAGTCCACTGAGGAAGACCCTAGAGGTCGAAACGTCTGGTTCTGAATAAACTCACTACTCTAGCCTTAACTTTTCATTTTGCCACCTCACCTCTCTCTCTCTCTCTCTCTCTCTCTCTCTCTCTCTCTCTCTCTCTCTATATATATATATATATATATATATATATATATATATATGTATATATATGTATGTATATAAAATATAAATATTTATATATATATATGTATGTATATATATATATATATATACGTATATATATACATATATATATATATATATATATATATAAATGTATGTGTATATATATATATATATATATATATATGTATATATATCACGTGAAAACCACTGTTGGAGTAAAAAAGAATGGAGACGGGAAATCTATATATTTTGATTGAAAACTGCAATTCTTATATATATATATATATATATATATATATATATTTATAAACAGAAATTGTGTAGCACATTTGTAATTGACACACAGCACCCCCCCAGTCGTAGAAAATAAACTTCTAATAACCAATAATCCTATATTTCGGCTATCAACTACAGTTCATAGCCGAAATATAGGATTATTCTTTATTCGAAGTTTATTTTCTCCGACTGTGGGTTTTCTGTTTCATATATATATATATATATATATATATATATATATATATAAATATATATACATATATATATACATATATATACATATATATATATATATATATATATATATATATATATATATATATACATACATAAGATCATTTTTATGACCGCCGCGTGTAGGACTCGAACCTAACGCTACTGTAGTCTCTGTAGCTGAGCGGGTTAAAGCGCTGCCCAGTAGCCTTATGGCCTCTGAGCGATAGATTCGAGTCTTACACGCGACGGTTATGAAAATCATCTAATTTATGTCGTTGTCCACCAGCAAATTTCTCTCTCTTTCCCTCTCTCTCTCTCTCTCTCTCTCTCTCTCTCTCTCTCTCTCTCTCTCTCTCTCTCTCTCTCTCTCTCACACACACACACACACACACACACACACACACACACACACACACACTTCAACGAATGGACGGCTTAGAAGACGTTCTGAAGAGAATTGAAGTTTGTGGATCCCAACGCAAAGAGAAGTGCCTATTGTATTTACAGGGTGGGGGGGAAATTGCTCGTGGAGTAGTAGGAAAGTAGGGAAAGAGGAAAGGGGGAGGGATTACTGAGGGAAATGGAAGGAAATGAGGAAGGAGTAGACTTGGCCCAGGCAGACAGGCGAAAGGTAAACAAAAGGCACCCCCACGACGATGAAATGTCTAATGAAAATGTAAAGATTAGAAGTATAGATAAGAGCAATACAGTAGAAAGTGATGAGAATATTTTCCAGGGATTTAAAGAGGGTGGGGGGGGACACAACCCCCCCCCCCCCCCCGACTGACAAGACTAGAAGAGAAGGTCGATAAGATGATCGAGGACTTGGAGCGTAGGTTCGGTCATGTTGACAATATTATACGAAGAGTTGAAAAATTGGAAGAACTAGAGAAGGCGAACAAAAACTTAACTAAGGAAATTGAAGAATTAAAAAAACAGTTAAAAGAAGTAAAAGATGAGAATAAAGTCTTAAAGAAGAATAATAAGGAGAACAAGGAGGGTTGGAAAAAATCAAAGAAAATAGCAAAGTTGCATTCACTGACATAATCAGACAGCAAATGAATGAACAAACTGAAAACTCAGTTATTAAAGTGATGAGACAGAAGGAGAATATAGTAAGAGACTTAGCAGACAGAAAGAAATGTATAATTATATTAGGAATGGAAGAGAAACATAACCCAGATAGAACCACAAGAATCAAAGAGGAAAATGAAAAAGTAAATAGTATATTAGAAGTAGTTCAAGAAGATGAACCAGCAATAATGAAACAAATCGAAGAGAAATTCAGGCTAGGGAAATATAGTACAGACAAGACCAGACTAATCAAGATTAAATTCAGGTATAATACTACGGCTGAGAATATATTATCAAAAACATGGAAACTAGCTACAATTGAACAATATAAAAAAGGTATGGATAAAGAGGAAAGAGGAAGAAAAACAGAAAAGACTTGAAGCAAAGGAAAAAAAACGAGATATGAAGGGAGTCAGAGAAAGAGAGATTCGACATACAAGAGAAAAACAAAAGGGAAACAGAGAACACAATGGAAGTGGCAGAAAACTAAGAGTGTCTTACACAAATATAGATGGATTAATAACAGGATTGAATGAACTGAATGATTATTTGAAAGAAAAAGAACCAGACATAATGGGAATTGTAGAAACAAAATTAAAAGGTCCACTACCACCCAACAGTGTAGGACATGATGCATATAATTATTGGATTAGAAACAGAGTGAAAAAGGAAGGGGGTGGAGTTATGTTCCTGACTAAGAAGGATATAAACGTGAAGGGTGTCACATATGGAAAGAATACAGTAGAGATGATAATGATGGAAGTAGAAGACAGAGATAAGAAGAACAGAAAGTTTGTGATAAATTATGTGCCCCCAAAAACAGCCTCATGGGAAGAGAGTGAACATAAAAGTATGTTAGAAGACACAAAGATAACATTAAACAAGATAATGGAAGATGGAGGAAAAATAGTTATAATGGGCGACTTTAATTGCAAAAAATCTGCTGGGAAGAAATGACAGTAAAGGGTGGAGACGGCTCATGGGGAAACGCTCTACTCGAGATGGTTACTGACCATACAATGA
The DNA here is from genome assembly GCF_046742065.1 of Oratosquilla oratoria. Taxonomy (NCBI): domain Eukaryota; kingdom Metazoa; phylum Arthropoda; class Malacostraca; order Stomatopoda; family Squillidae; genus Oratosquilla; species Oratosquilla oratoria. The sequence goes on along the minus strand of NC_134795.1, from coordinate 9,659,257 downwards.
CACAATGGATACAGGAGAACACTAGGTATAGAAATGAAGAAGAGCCATCGAAACTAGACCTAGTAATTACATCCGAACCTAGAATAGTGGACAAAATTGAATAAAAAACACCAATAAGTAAAAGTGACCACATATTGATTGAACTGGAACTTAATGAAGAAAAATATATGAAAAGAAATGAACAATACAGAAAAGGAAGAATGATGTATGAAAAAACAAACTTTGATAAAATAAGAGAATTCTTTCAAAAGGAAAACTGAGAAGAAATATACAAAGAAGAAACAACAGTAGAAGAGAAATGGAATATTTTGACAAAAATTTACAAAAAAGGAGTGGAAAAGTATGTCCCAAGACAAAAACAAGAACAAGAATATGTAAAATGCTGGTACAACAAAAGTTGTAGGGAGTTAAAAGACAAAAGAGACAACGCCTGGACCAGATGGAAAAAAGACAGAAGACCTGAAAAATGGAAAATATATACCGGTTATAGAAATGAATATGTACAAATGTGCAGAGAGGAAAAGAGAAAATATGAAAAAGATATCATAGAAAAGTGTAAAGATCAACCGAAACTATTCTACAGATTTGTAAACAATAAACTGAAAAACAAACAAGACTTGGAGAAATTAAGACAGGAGGGAGTTGAATACACTGAGGAAATGGAAATGGCGGAAATTATGAACAAACATTTTAAATCAGTGTTTACAAGGGAGAACATACAACCTGAAGAGAACAAATGGAAAGAGAAAGTCCCCCTATGGAAGAAATAGAAGTAACAAAGAATGAAATATTAACACACTTGAGTAATCTTGATGTCAGAAAATCGCATGGACCAGATGAAATAGCAAACTGGATACTGAAAGAATGCAGGAATGAACTGGCAGACAGAAGATTGGAAAAAAGCAAATATAGTACCTATATACAAAGGAGGAAATAAAGAAGAACCTACCAACTATAGACCAGTCTCTCTAACAAGTACAATAGCAAAAATTTGTGAAAGAATTATCAAAAGTAGATGGGTAAAATAT
>NC_134795.1:9633229-9645729 GCF_046742065.1 Oratosquilla oratoria | reverse complement strand
TACATCTGAACCTAGAATAGTGGACAAAATTGAATATAAAACACCAATAAGTAAAAGTGACCACATATTGATTGAACTGGAACTTAATGAAGAAAAATATATGAAAAGAAATTAACAATATAGTAAAGGAAGAATGATATATGAAAAAACAAACTTTGATCAAATAAGATAATTCTTTCAAAAGGAAAACTGGGAAGAAATATACAAAGAAGAAACAACAGTGGAAGAGAAATGGAATATTTTGACAAAAATTAAAAAAAAGGAGTGGAAAAGTATGTGCCAAGACAAAAACAAGAAAAAGAATATGTAAAATGCTGGTACAACAAAAGTTGTAGGGAGCTAAAAGACAAAAGAGACAAAGCCTGGACCAGATGGAAAAACGACAGAAGACCTGAAAAATGAATATGTACAGAGAGGAAAAGAGAAAATATGAAAAAGATGTCATAGAAAAGTGTAAAGATCAACCAAAACTATTCTACAGATTTGTAAACAATAAACTGATAAACAAACAAGACTTGGAGAAATTAAGACAGGAGGGAGTTGAATACACTGAGGAAATGGAAATGGCGGAAATTATGAACAAACATTTTAAATCAGTGTTTACAAGGGAAACGAATGGAAAGAAAGTCCCCCTATGGAAGAAATAGAAGTAACAAAGAATGAAATATTAACACACTTGAGTAATCTTGATGTCAGAAAATCGCATGGACCAGATGAAATAGCAAACTGGATACTGAAAGAATGCAGGAATGAACTGGCAGACAAAATACATAGCATACTAAATAGTTCCTTGAAAGAAGGAAAAGTTCCAGAAGATTGGAAAAAAGCAAATATAGTACCTATATATAAAGGAGGAAATAAAGAAGAACCTACCAACTATAGACCAGTCTCTCTAACAAGTACAATAGCAAATATTTGTGAAAGAATTATCAAAAGTAGATGGGTAAAATATTTAGAAAAAAAAACAAAGTGTTAAATCCAAGGCAATTTGGATTCAGACAAGGACGATCATGCGTCACCAATTTAATATGTTTCTATTCAAGGCTAATAGATACAATACAAGAAAGAGATGGATGGGCGGACTGTGCATTTTTAGACCTAAAGAAAGCTTTTGACAAAGTACCACATAAGAAGTTGCTTAAGAAATTAGAAACTGAAGGAGGAATACAGGGCAAACTACTAAATTGGATGGAAGACTTTTTGCAAGAAAGAAAAATGAGAGTAGTGATAAGAAACCAGCACTCAAAATGGGATGAAGTAATAAGCGGTGTTCCGCAGGGAACAGTTCTGGCCCCAATAATGTTTGCTATATATATTAATGATATGGATGAAGGAATTGAAAGCTATATGAGCTTCTTTGCAGATGATGCAAAACTACTGAAAAGAGTGAACACGGAAGAAGATTGTGAGTCACTACAGAGAGATCTAAATAAAGTACAGGAATGGAGTAGGAAGTGGGAGATGGAGTTCAATACAAAAAAGTGTAGTATAATGGAATTTGGAAAAAGCAAAAACAGAATAACAGGAGCATATAAATTGGGAGAAGAAGGAATAAATAAGTAGAAAATGAGAAGGACCTGGGAGTCATTGTTATGAATAATATGTCACCTGAGAAACATATAAATAAGATTTTTGGAGAAACTTATAATCTAATAAGAACAATCAAAGTTGCATTTACATACCTGGATGAAGAAATGGTGAAGAAAATCCTAATCACCCTGATAAGACCAAGATTGGAATATGCAGCAACGATATGGTCACCAAGTACAAAAAAATGTATAAAAAAAACTTGAAAGAATACAAAGAGCAATTACAAAATTGGCACCAACGCTCTCAAAACTATCATATGAAGAGAGACTAGAAAAACTTGAACTACAGACACTAGAGCAAAGAAGAGAGAGAGGAGATTTGATAGCTATTTACAGAATCATGAAAGGCATAGAAATTACTGATAGAGAGAATCTGATAAAATGGGATGACAGAAATACAAGAGGACACGGAAAGAAAAAAAAAAAAAAAGACAGCTTGGGGCCCATTTGAAGTGTTCCATGATAAATTGAACCAATTGACCCCGAATCTTAACTTTAAAGTTGAATGGGAAGAAGGACACCAAATCCCTTTCTTGGATATCTTGATAAGAAGAACTGATGATAATTTATTCTTTACAGTGTACCGTAAGCCCACCCACTCAGGGAGTTACCTTCATTTTTTTGGCAATCACCCTGACAATGTTAAGAAAAGTGTTGCCTCTGGCCTTTTCTTGAGGGCTTTCAGGATTTGCAGTCCTCAATTTCTGGACCAAGAGATTGAGGGGATCAAATGTCAACTTGAGAAGTTGGCGTATCCACCTTGGTTTCTGGACCAAGCCCTCAGTAAGGCTAGGGCCAACCATTTTAAAACTTCCGTCCCCTCAAGTTTTCACAGCTCCTTTAAGGACATTTTAAAAATTCCATTCAATAATACCATCAGTTCTTCTACTAAGTTGTTTCCTCATGAACGTCTCACTATTCTAACACCGTGCTTAAGCAAATTGTGAACGTTCAACAAAAACCGAAGGAAGTTGAGTCACCTGGTGTTTATTGTTTGCCCTGCAAAGATTGTGATTTGGTTACTTGGAGAGACTTGGAGAGACTTGGAGAGACTTGAACACTAGATTGGCAGAACATAAAAGGTCAATTAGGTATGGGCAAGAAAACTCGGCTGTATTTCTTCATGTCAAAAATAAGAATCATTCTTTCGATTGGGATAAGGCCAGATTAGTGTTCAAGTCCCACTGCGGTTTCAGGAGGAAAATAGTTGAATCAGCATTAATTGAGGAATGCCCTAATATTAATATTTCGTAAGGGCAGTGGACACCTGACATTATTTCACGCGCGGCAGTTAACAAGTTGGTACGGACATTACAACCTCCCCCCTCCTCACCCCCTCCCTCCTCCGCCACCCCAGTTTGCCCCGCGCCTGAGTGAGGTCATCTGTCCACATCTCTTCCTCTCTGTAGCTTATAAGTCCACTCTGTACTCTACTCTATGTACTTTCCTGAAGAGGGCTACAGTTGATAGCCGAAATATAGGATTCTTCTTTATTCAAAGTTTATTTTCTCCAACTGTGGGTTCCTGTGTGTCATTTACAAATGTGCTACTACATTTCTGTTTGTTTATATATATATATATATATATATATATATATATATATATATATATATATATATGTGTGTGTGTGTGTGTGTGTGTGTGTGTGTGTGTGTGTGTGTGTGTGTGTGTGTGTGTGTGTGTGTGTGTGTGTGTGTGTGTGTGTGTGTGTGTGTGTGTGTGTGTGTGTGTGTGTGTGTGTGTGTGTGTGTGTGTGTGTGTGTGTTGTGTGTATTTACCTAGTTGTATTTTACGGGAAGGGGAGCTATGCTCGTGATGTCCCGTCTTCATATCTCATTTTATCTAAACTATTTTTTAAATTGTTTTTGCACACACCACTTTCTCATCTAACTTGTTCCATCTGTCTTACTCTGTGAGGAAAGCTGTTCTTTTTCACATCTCTTCTATAGCTGTCTTTCTTGATTTTCTTTCCGTGTCCTCTTGTATTTCTATCATCCCATTTTATCAGATTCTCTCTATCAATAATTTCTATGCCTTTCATGATTCTGTAAATAACTATCAAATCTCCTCTCTCTCTTCCTTGCTCTAGTGTCTGTAGTTCAAGTTTTGCTAGTCTCTCTTCATATGATAGTTTTGAGTGTTGGTGCCAATTTTGTAATTGCTCTTTGTATTATTTCAATTTCTTTTTTATACATTTTTTTGTACTAGGTGACCACATCACTGCTGCATATTCCAATCTTGGTCATATCAGAGTGATTAGAATTTTCTTCACCATTTCTTCATCCAGGTATGTAAATGCCACTTTGATTGTTCTTATTAAATTATAAGTTTCACCAAAAATCTTATTTATATGTTTCTCAGGTGACATATTATTCATAACAATGACTCCCAGGTCCTTCTCATTTTCTACTTTTTTTATTCCTTCTTCTCCCAATTTATATGATCCTGTTATTCTGTTTTTTGCTTTTTCCAAATTCCATTATACTACACTTTTTAGTGTTGAACTCCATCTCCCACTTCCTACTCCACTCCTGTACTTTATTTAGATCACTCTGTAGTGACTCACAATCTTCTTCCGTGTTCACTTTTTTTAATAGTTTTGCATCATCTGCAAAGAAGCTCATATAACTTTCAATTTCTTCATCCATATCATTAATATATATAGCAAACATTATTGGGGCCAGAACTGTTCCTTGCGGAACACCGCTTATTACTTCATCCCATTTTGAGTGTTTGTCTTTTATCACTACTCTCATTTTTCTTTCTTGCAAAAAGTATTCCATCCATTTAAGCAGTTTGCCCTGTATTCCTCCTTCAGTTTCTAATTTCTTGAGCAACTTCTTATGTGGTACTTTGTCAAAAGCTTTTTTTAGGTCTAGAAATGCAGAATCAGCCCATCCATTTCTTTCTTGCATTATATCTATTAGCCTTGAATAGAAACATATTAAATTGGTGACGCATGATCGTCCTTGTCTGAATCCAAATTGCCTTGGATTTAGCACTTTTTTTTTTCTAAATATTTTACCCATCTACATTTGATCATTCTTTCACAAATTTTTGCTATTGTACTTGTTAGAGAGACTGGTCTATAGTTGGTAGTGTCTTCTTTATTTCCCCCTATATATATATAGGTACTATATTTGCTTTTTTCCAATCTTTTGGAACTTTTCCTTCTTTCAAGGAACTGTTTATTATGCTATGTATTTTGTCTGCCAGTTCATTCCTGCATTCTTTTAAAATCCAGTTTGCTATTTCATCTGGTCCATGCGATTTTCTAACATCAAGATTACTCAAGTGTTTCATTATTTCATTTTTTGTTACTTCTATTTCTTTCATAGGAGGGACTTTCTCTTTTCATTTGATCTCTTCAGGTTGTATGTTCTCCCTTGTAAACACTGATTTAAAATGCTTGTTCATAATTTCCATCATTTCTATTTCCTCTGTGTATTCAACTCCTCCTTGTCTTAATTTCTCCAAATCTTGTTTGTTTTTCAGTTTGTTGTTTACAAATCTGTAGAATAGTTTTGGTTGATCTTTACATTTTTCTATGACATCTTTTTCATATTTTCTCTTCTCCTCTCTGCACGCTTGTACATATTCATTTCTATAACAAGTATATATTTTCCATTTTTCAGGTCTTTTGCATTTTCAATTTGGTCCAAGCTTTGTCTCTTTTGTCTTTTAACTCCCTACAACTTTTGTTGTACCAGCATTTTACATATTCTTTTTCTTGTTTTTGTCTTGGGACATACATTTCCATTCCTTTTTTTTATAATTTTTTGTCAAAATATTCCATTTCTCTTCCACTGTTTGTATATTCCTTCCCAGTTTTCTTTTTGAAAGAATTCTCTTATTTTATCAAAGTTTGTTTTTTCATATATCATTCTTCCTTTTCTATATTGTTCATTTCTTTTCATGTATTTTTCCTCATTTAGTTCCAGTTCAATCAATATGTGGTCACTTTTACTTATTGGTGTTTTATATTCAATCTTTTCCAGTATTCTAGGTTCAGATGTGATTATTAAGTCTAGCCTCGATGGTTCTTCTTTATTTCTATACCTCGTGTTCTCCTGTATCCATTGTGTCATTGTATGTTCAATAATCATCTCGAGTAGAACATTCCCCCATGAGCCGTCTCCACCCTTTACTGTCATCTCTTCCCAGCAGATTTCTTTGCAATTAAAGTCGCCCATCATAACTATTCTTCCTCCATCTTCCATTATCTTATTTAATGTTATCCTTCTGTCTTCTAACATACTTTTATGTTCACTCTCTTCCCATGAGGCTGTTTTGGGAGGCACATAATTTATCACAATATTTCTGCTCTTCTTATCTCTGTCTTCCACTTCGATCATAATCATCTCTACTGTATTCTTTCCATATGTGACACAGCCTCACGTTTATATCCTTCTTAGTCAGGAACATAACTCCACCTCCTTGTTTTGTCTCTCTGTTTCTAATCCAATAATTATATGCATCATGTCCTACACTGTTGGGTAGTAGTGCACCTTTTAATTTCGTTTCTACAATTCCCATTATGTCCGGTTCTTTTTCCTTCAGATAATCATTCAGCTCATTCAATCCTGTTATTAATCCATCTATATTTGTGTAAGACACTTTTAGTTTTCTGCCACTTCCATTGTATTTTTGTTTCCCTTTTGTTTTTCTCAAGTATGTCGTATTTCCTTACTTTCATATTCACTACTCTCCAATAGAATCTCTCTTTTTCTGACTCTGTTCTGTTCTCGTTTTTTTCCTTAGCTTCATGTCTTTTCATTTTTTCCTCCTCTCTTTCTTCTTTATTCATTTCCCTTTTTATCCATACCTTTTTATATTGTTCACTTGCTGCTAGTTTCCCTTTTTTGGATAAGATATTCTCAGCCGTCGTTTGTGACCTGAATTTAATCTTAATTGGTCTGGTCTTATCTGTACTATACTTTCCGAGTCTATACATCTCTTCAATTTGTTTCATGATTTCAGGTTCATCTTCCTGAACTAATTCTAGTAAACTGCTTGCTTTTTCTTTTTCCTCATTGATTCTTGTGATTCTATTTAGGTTATATTTATCTTCCATTCCTAATATAATTATACATTTCTTTTTATCTGCTAAGTCTCTTACTATATTCTCCTTCTGTCTCATCACTTTAATAACTGAGTCTTCAGTTTGTTCTTTCATTTGCTGTTTAATTATGTCAGTAAATGCAACTTTACTGTTTTCTTGGATTTTTTTCCAACCCTGTGCTTCTTTTGCTATGGCCTCTTTATTGTCTTTATTATTCCTCTTTAATTCCTCATTCTCCTCTTTTACTTCTTTTAACTGTCTTTTTAATTCTTCTATTTCATTAGTTAAGTTTTTGTTCACCTTCTCTAGTTCTTCCAATTTTTCAACTCTCTGCGCAATCTTTGCTATGTTACCGAACCTATTCTCCCAATGTTCGGTCATTTTTTCAAGTTTTTCCTCTAGTCTTGCTAATCGGGGGAGGTTGGTATCCTCCCCCTCTCATTAGATCCCTGGAAATTATTATCTTCACCTTCCATTGTGCTGCTCTTATCTATATTCCTAATCTTTAAATTTTTGTTAATCCCTTCTTCAAAATCCTCAGTCCTTCGTTTGTTTACAAGACGCCTGGCCTCCTGGACCAAGTCCTCCCCTTCCTCATTTTCTTCCATTTCCCTCAGTGATCCCTCTCCTTCTATTTTTTTTTTTTTTTTATCACCTTCCCACCACACAACGAGCTTTCACCTTCCCTACAAATACAATAAGGTACTTCCTTGACGTTGAGATCCGCGTAGATTTAGCTTTTTCTTCGGAACTCCAATTCTCCTCGTCCATCCGACGAAAGTGTGTGTGTGTGTGTGTGTGTGTGTGTGTGTGTGTGTGTGTGTGTGTGTGGGGGGGGATTTTTTTCCACAAAGAAAGTACTTCACACATTCTTTTTTTGTGACTTTTGCAGAATCACGAGTGATGGTGACATTGTTGCTGTTATTCGTCACGGTTGGGGTGAGATGGACGGAAGTAGAAGGAGCAGACTCCCCATCTGAACTCCAGAGCCTTCAATTTCAACCTCCATTACCTCAACCTTCCTACCCGGTCGTCCCCCCTGCCACAGCCGTCAAGGGGTCTGGCGGCCCTCCAAAAAATAGAAAAGATAAAACGGCGATATTAACAGCGGAAACCGAAGTAGAAAAGGTTGATCGTAATGATATTCAAGATACCAGTAAGAATGATGATAAGGGAAGGAAGAGGGAAAAGAAGGCTGACAAAGAGTCGAGGGAGAAAGGAGAGAGAAAGAAAATCAACACGAAAGAAACCAGTGTATGGGGAGATAACCTAGAGCGAAACGAGAAAAAAGTTAAAAAAGCTGAAGAGGAGACGATGTCAAAGAGTAGTGAAATAAAGGAAGATCGACTCGACTCAGAGAGGAAAAGGAAAAGAACAGGAAAAAGCAAGAAAGGATCACCTTTAATGGTACTTAGGGATAAGAAGCCTCACGCAAGGACCAAGACTGATAGTCAAGGGAAAGCCAAGAGGGTCAAAGTAAAGATGGGAAAGAAAAAAATATTTAAGAAGAAGAAAAAGGAAAATAAAGGAAGCGATGACAGTAACATGGCGGGAAAAGATAGCAATGTGACGGACGAAGAAAATGAAAAAGGGGCCAAGAAAATACCTGAGAAAAATCAGGTTTCCACAGCGTTCAGCGTGAAAAGTAAGTACAGTACCTCTGACCAATTTTATTTTTTTTTATTTCATTATTATTATTATTATTATTATTGTTTTATTTTCAAGCAACGGGCTGCGCCAGACCCCTCTATGCGGGGCCTCGGCCCTTCGGGTGAGTTCGCTTCGCTCACAGCCAATCAAGTGTCTTCGTTGCCGTGATGTTACCGCTCTCGGTCAATTAGTCGCCTCCGTTGCCGTGACGTCACCAGTCTCGGCCAATCAGTCATCTCCGTTGCTGTGGACTCGCCAATCTCTCAGCCAATATGGGGCCGGAGATGTATCTCTTTCAGGGATTTCCGGTTTCCGGTCTGATTTAGACAGTAAATTTTTTTTTTTTTTTTTTTTTTTTAGTATATAAATAGGGTTTCTGATGGTAATCACCTTTACATCTTTCCTTTTTTATTTTCAAGATATCTTTTTTCAGTAATAAATTGTCGGATATTAATGATATTGTTATTGAACTTCGACATTATTAGTGTTGATACGTCACTGACCATTTATTTTCAAACAGCTTTTCCATTTTTATTTTCTCTCAGAATACCCATTTTTAAATGAACTATTTGCAATAAAAGTTGTCGGAAACCAATGATGATAGTATCTTTTGTCTTCTCAAATTATAAGATTTGTATGTCTATAACGAATGAATTTACTGTATCGTTACACCATCAGTTCCGATCCCTCACTGAGAAAAAGCACGTCAATTACCTACCTAAATAAGGTATGGTCTAGGTTTGGTTAGGTTGCCAGGTAAAGTTAGGTTAGTCTAGGTTAGATTAATCATCGCCTTTAATCACATTGTTATTATTATTATTATTATTATTATTACTATTATTATTATTATTATCATTATTATTATTATTATTATTATTATTATTATTATTATTATTATTATTATTATTATTATTATTATTATTATTATTATTATTATTATTATTATTATTATTATTATTATTATTATTATTATAAATTATTATAATTATTATTATTATTATTATTATTATTATTATTATTATTATTATTATTATTATTATTATTATTATTATTATTATTATTATTATTATTATTATTATTATTATTATTATTATTATTGTCATTGTTGTTATTATTATTGTCATTGTTATTATTATTATTATTGTTATTACTAGTAGTAGTGGTGGTAGTAGTAGTAGTAGTTGTAGTAGTAGTAGTAGTAGTAGTATAGTAGTAGTAATAGTGGTAGTAGTAGTGGTGGTAGTAGTAGTAGTAGTTGTAGTAGTAGTAGTAGTAGTAGCATATGTCGCATTCATATATGGTGTTAAACAAAACTGGAACTTCATATTAAGGACGGTACCAAACATCACCGACGTACTAAGGCCCCTTGAAGAACTATCAAAAACGAATTAATTCCGGCCATCACCAACGGACGGATAATAAACGAAGAGGAAAGAAAACTTATTAAACTTTCACCAAGAATGGGAGGGTTAGGGATCTCCAACCCGCTAAACCTTGCCGACATAGAACACCGAAACTCCCTGAGACTCACGTCCTCCTTGGCAAACAATATCTTGTCACAAGATCAACGGAAGGAGACTAACGTGGAGGAAATCAGAGAAATCAGAAGAAATATTTCAAAGGGAAGGGAAGAGAGACAGAAGGAGGATCTTCGAGCTCTTTTTGCTCAGCTATCGAATTGTATGAAAAGAAAGATCACAATGGCACAGGAAGTTGAGGCGTCCATTTGGCTAACAGCACTACCAATCTGGGGAAAGGGGTTCCCCCTAAACGAAAGAGAATTCACGAATACCATTGCCCTGAGGTATGGATGGCCATTGGAAGGGCTCCCTAACAGATGTTCCTGTGGTGTACATTTTAGTTCAGACCATGCCATGATATGCAAGCAGGGTGGATTCATCTGCATGAGATTTGATGAGGTAAGGGATCTAACTGCCAAAATGCTTCGGGAGGTGTGCAAGGATGTGACCATCGAACCAACATTACTCTCATTAGGAGGGGAGCGCTTTAGGTACCACACGTCCAACACCTCAGATGAAGCACGAGTGGATGTCAGCGCAGGAGGTTTCTGGACACGGGGACAACTGGCTTTCTTTGACATGCGAATATTTGATCCAATGGCTCCCTGTTACAATAACCTAACCATTGAGGCATCCCACTCCCAGAATGAGTATGAGAAAATCAGGATGTTCGAGAAAACCAGGATATACGAAGAGCGTATACAAAATGTGGACTAGGGCTCATTCACTCCTATAACCTTTACGACTTCAGTTGGGATGGGTCCTAGGGCAAAAACATTCTACGCTTGTCTGGCAGAGGTGACGGATGAAAAGAAACAACAACTAAAAAGCAGCATTGTTTCATGGATGAGATGTAAACTGTTATTCTTACTCCTAAGATCAGCCCTCCTATGCCTGAGAGGTATCAGGTTCCCATCGCCCAAATCAGCACATGTACAAAACCTAGATTTTGAGCTGACGGTTGTAGACAGTAGGATAAATGAACTTCTGTATTACGCCTCATTAAAATGATAAATAAAAGGGTCATCGACCACAGTCATTGGCGGGAGAGGGGCCAATGTATTGTGTCTATAGGAGACAAATCCTGATTGCTTTCACCACGAGGATGGAGGTCGTTTTTATAAAAAAAAAAAAAAAAAAAAAAAAAAGAGTGGTGGTAGTAGTAGTAGTAGTAGTAGTAGTAGTAGTAGTAGTAGTAGTAGTAGTAGTAGTAGTAGTAGTAGTAGTAGTAGTAGTAGTAGTAGTAGTAGTATCATTATTGTTGTTATTGTTATTATTATTACTATTATTATTAGCATCAGTACTATCAATATATTATTGTCTTTATTATCAATATCATAAATCATTGTTAGTAATATGTATTATAATTTTCTATTACTAGAAGTTGTAGTAGTAATATAATGACATTTTAAAGAATATTGGTATAATGTGAAACTTGAATATAATATAGACCGGATCTGTTCAAATAAAAGTGAAACTTAAGAGACACCCAGTGATTCCATTTAGCTCCATCATAAAACCATAAGTTTGTTGTGTTAATTTAATGCATTTGAAAAAAAAATGTAAGTTACTGTAACTGATGCATTGAATAAACGTCTAATGCGAAATAGCATAAGATGTATTTGTACATTAAGAATTACAGTGTCATCATTTCTCTATGAACAGAGTTTTCCTCTATCATAGACAAAATGATGTGTGTCTCTGGTCCGTAGGGGCGCCCCATATAGACCTTAAAGTATCAACTGCATGCTACTTTGCCACAATAACAAGCAGCCTATACCCCAGACTGCTTCTGACCCAGGGCAGTGGACAAGGTGCAGGGATGACCCGTCATTCAGGAGGTGCTAAGATAAGAGGGAGGGTGGAGGGGTGTGGAGTGTATTCAGGGATGGAATGGGTGGGAATGATTTTATGCCTTTTTCTTTTTGGCTACCCCCCTTGTAAGGGGGAAAAAGCCTTGGTATATGTATGTATGTATGTAAGAATTACAGTGGTTCAAAGCTTCCATACTAGGCTGTACATTTGAAGTGTTCTTTGCAGTAGTGAGCAGTCGCGACTGCGTGGTCAATGGAACCCTTGGTTGTGGTGAGAGTGCGGTGGTGATCGGCTCCCCAGGCGGTATCAAGAAAAGTTGCGCTTTCCCATTTACGGTAAGTGTATTGTAGGAGTGCTACCGCTATAGCAGGGGTGGGGTGGGGTTCGAGGCTGTTTCGGGCTGCAAAAGTGGTGTAAAAGAAACTGGTTGGTACGTTGATGCTTGTCAGGGGTGTGCAATAGATTTTTTTTTTTTTTTTTTTTTTTTTTTTTTTTTTTTAAAAAAAAATTTTGTTACCGTCTTTACCAAGAGTCCTCACGCGAGATTATGATACCCAGGGGCCATAATAAAAAATCGTGAACGGCGCGACATGGAAAGATTCTCTGAAGGAACCTAATTCAATATAGACGACAACTTCAGCACAACTTCTGGAAGATGTTCTACAGTAAACACAACAAAGATTAAAAGATTAATCGCCGCAGAGTCCAGAAACTCCTCCACCCAGCGTCAAGAGTAATTTATTTTATTTCTTGAAGAATAAAACAAGCAACACCGCCAACAACAGACAACAGAGAAAATAATGTACTGTACACACACACTTCCCAGATAAAGAACTGTGCATCTCCTCAAAATACTGTACTTAC
>NC_134795.1:9598229-9628229 GCF_046742065.1 Oratosquilla oratoria | reverse complement strand
TGCAATTAAAGTCGCCCATCATAACTATTCTTCCTCCGTCTTCCATTATTTTAGTTAATGCTATCTTTGTGTCCTCTAACATACTTTTATGTTCACTCTCCTCCCATGAGGCTGTTTTCGGAGGCACATAATTGATCACAAATTTTCTGCTCTTCTTATCTCGATCTTCCACTTCTATCATAATCATCTCTACTGTATTCTTTCCATATATGACACCTTTCACGTTTATATCCTTCTTAGTCAGGAACATAACTCCACCCCCTTGTTTTTTCTCTCTGTTTCTAATCCAATAATTGTATGTATCATGTCCTACACTGTTGGGTGGTAGTGGGCCTTTTAATTTTGTTTCTACAATTCCCATTATGTCCGGTTCTTTTTCTTTCAAATAATCATTCAGTTCATTCAATCCTGTTATCAATCCATCTATATTTGTGTAAGACACTCTTAGTTTTCTGCCACTTCCATTGTATTCTCTGTTTCCCTTATGTTTTTCTTTAGTATGTCGAACTGCTTTATTTTCATGTTCACTACTCTCCAATAGAATCTCTCTTTCTCTGACTCCGTTCTTTCCTCGTTTTTTGCCTTAGCTTCAATTCTTTTCTGCTTTTCTGCCTCTCTTTCCTCCTTATTCATTTCTCTTTTTATCCATACCTTTTTATATTGATCATTTGTTGCTAGTTTCCCTGTCTTGGATAGAATTTTCTCTGCTGTTGTTTGTGACCTGAATTTAATCTTAATTGGTCTGGTCTTATCTGTACTATATTTTCCGAGTCTGAATTTTTCCTCAATTTCCTTTATAATTTCTGGTTCATCTTCCTGGACTAATTTTAATAAACTGCTTACTCTTTCATTTTCCTCCTTGATTCTTGCAGTTCTATCTGGGTTATGTTTCTCTTCCATTCCTAATATAATTATACATTTCTTTTTGTCAGCTAATTCTCTTACTATATTCTCCTTCTGTCTCATCACTTTAATAACTGAGTCTTCATTATGTTCTTTCAATTGCTGTTTGACTATGTCAGTGAATGAAACCTTATTCCCTTCTTGAGTTATTCTCCAATTTTTAGCTTCTGTAGCTAGTTTCTCTCTGTTTTCATTACTATTCTTCTTCAATTTCTCATTCTCCTCCTTTACATTTCCTAACTGTCTTTTTAGGTCCTCTATTTCTTCAGTTAAGTTTCTGTTAGCCTTCTCTAGTTGTTCCAACCTTTCAATTCTTTGAAAAATGGAGTCTACGTTACCTAACTTACGCTCCAAGTCCTCGATCACCTTATCAACTCTCTCCTCTAGTCTTATCAGTCGGGGGGGGGGGGGGTTGTGTCCCCCCCACCCTCTTTAAATCCCTGGAACATATTCTCGTCACTTTCTTCTGTATTGCTCCTCTCTATACTTCTAATCTTTACATTTTTATTAGACATTTGATCCTCGCTAAGTCTTTTGTTTACCTTCCGCTTGTCTGGCTGGTCAAAGTCTACTCCCTCCTCATTTCCTTCCATTTCCCTCAGTAATCCCTCCCCTTTTCCTCTTTCCCTACGTTCCCACTACTCCACGAGCAATTTCCCCCCCACCCTGCAAAAACACTAGGCACTTCTCTTTGCGTTGGGATCCACAGACTTCACTTTTCTTCAGAACGTCTTCTAAGCCGTCCATTCGTTGAAGTGTGTGTGTGTGTGTGTGTGTGTGTGTGTGTGTGTGTGTGTGTGTGTGTGTGTGTGTGTGTGTGTGTGTGTGTGTGTATGTGTGTGTGTGTTTGTGTGTATAATATAGATTTATAAATACATATATATGTGTATATATATATAAAAATAAACAAATAAATAAAAACTGTAATTAAACATATTTATATATGTATATATGTATATAGATACATATATCTATATATATATATATATATATATATATATTTTTTTTTTTGTGTGTGTGTGTGTGTGTGTGTGTGTGTGTGTGTGTGTGTGTGTGTGTGTGTGTGTGTGTGTGTGTGTGTGTGTGTGTGTATATAATATATATATGTATATATATACATATATATGTGTATGTATATATATATTTACACACACACACACACACACACACACACACACATATATATACATATATATATATATATATATATATATATATATATACATACATATACCAAGGCTTTTTCCCCCTTACAAGGGAGGTAGCCAAAAAGGAAAAGGCATAAAATCATTCCCACCCATTCCATCCCTGAATACACTCCACACCCCTCCACCCTCCCTCTTATCTTAGCACCTCCTGGATGACGGGTCATCCCTGCACCTTGTCCACTGCCCTGGGTCAGAAGCAGTGTCACAAGACACAGCACATCCACAGCAAGGCTGCTTCATTAAATCGGCGACCCCCCCCCTCTCCGTTCCCCCCCATGCATAAAAGGTGAAGACGGGGAGAAATCCCTTCGGGCTGAGTCAAATTTTGCTCACACATACTACCTTATCCCCCCATTCTACCTCATGCATCACATCATCCATATACAACCATTTTCCATTCACCCCTATCTTCTGCCCTCTCCCGTCCTTCCTCAACAGACATTCCCCTCTTCCCCAAAGCCCCCTTCACCCCATCCATCCACCTCATCCTAGGACGTCCCCTCATGTTCACTCCCTCCACATCTGCCTTCCATACCTCTTTTAATAGTCTTTCTTCACTCATTCTTTCCATGTGTCCAAACCATCCTAATACTCGTTCATCAACCCTATCTCCCAACTCCCTTTCCACCCCCGTTCTTCTCCTCACCTCCTCATTTCTCACTCTATCTAGCCTAGTAACCCCCATCTTACTTCTCAGACACCTCATCTCAAACACATTCAAACTCCTTCTCTCTTCCTCTCTTATGTTCCATGTTTCTGCCCCATACAGTGCTGTTGGCACAATCACTCCTTCATACAGTCTCCTCTTAGCATCCATTCCCAAATGTCTATTCCTCATTACACTTTTTAATCCACCAAGGCATTTACTCGCTTCTCTCAATCTACATTCTACCTCCACCTTCACTCCACCTTTTCCTGCCACATTTGCACCCAAGTATCTAAAACTATCCACTTCCTCCAGTCGCTCTCCTTAATGCTCACTTCCAGTCTACTACCACTTTCACCCTTTGTACATCTCATCACCTTATATATACATATATATATATATATATATATATATATATATATATATATATATATGTATATATATATATATATATATGAAGACATACTGACAGGTTGTAAGAGGAGTAGAGCGAAACACACAAATAGAACAAGAGTTTATTCTTTGACTAGTTTCGTACAGTGGTGCTTCCTCAGAAAGAAGGTTTCCACTATAGAACAACTGACATTAAATACAAAATGTGAGCAGAGAGAGGTTATAAGGATAGGTCAATTCCTTTTCATGGGTGCTCGAAATCGTGTGGGCTGGTCGGACTGGCGCTCTGTGTGGTGCTACGGGTGATCTGATGTCCTGATTCCTTCCATTCTGTTGCTGCATGGAGTGCTGTTATTTTTTATAATTCAATATCCCCTATTCTGTTATTTGTGCATTTATTTGTGGCTATGTATATGACTTCTACAATTTTCCTCTGTTTCTTACTGAGATTGTTGTGTAATATATCTGCTTCATCCCATTTTGGTAGGTGTCCTTTTTCTTCAATATGGTTCACGAATGCGCTGGTGTTGCGGTGGTGACGGACATCGGCTCTGTGTTCTTTAAGTCTTGTTGGCAAACTCCTGTGTGTTTCTCCAATATAAACATTTTCACAACCTGAGCAAGGGATTTTATAAACTAAACTGTCGGTATTATTATTTTTCCCCTTTGTTTTAATGATGTCACCGATTTTCTTTCCTGCGTCACACGAGATGCGGATATTTGTGTTTCTTAGTTCTTTACTTAATGTGCAGGCCAAATCAGATGTGGGAACTACTACGTATATTTTGTTGTTTGTGTTTTCTTTCTTGTTATTCTTCCTCTCCCTTACAGCTTTGGCTCTCTTCAAAGTTGACGGGAGAAGACCAGTCGAGAAGCCAGGTTTTCTGAAAGTCTCGATGACATGATGTAGTTCGTCATGAAGGAATTCAGGGCTGCATATTCTGAGTGCTCGGAGGAAGTCCATGACTACACTGGTTTTGGTTTTTTGGTCGTGAGCACAAAAATAATGAATATAGTCATCTTTGTGTGTGGGTTTTCTATATACTTTATTTTTGACAGTACTATTTTCCCTGATGACAACCGTATCTAGGAACGGTAGGGACCCATTAACCTCGTGTTCTACAGTTAGTTGAATCTAGGGTGGACTTGGTTGAGTTGTGAGAGAATGTTAATAATGTTGGTTTGGGGAGAACAAGAGGGTAGTCATCCATGTACCTGTACCAATTGCCGTTGTTTGGGATGATCTCTATATACTTTTCTTGCTCAAGTGTCTCCATGAAGAGGCATGCGTGTACTGCACTTAGAGGGGATCCCATAGGCAAACCTTCATGCTGAAAAAAAAAACGTTGAAAAAAACAGAAGCACACTTGAAGCACATTTCAATTAATTGCATATAGTCTCTTATTGATAGGAAGGCCGTCACCGTTGATGTGCATCAAGACTTTCTTGATAGCAGAGATGGCCACTTGAATTAAAACATATGTAAATAGAATCTGAACATCAAAACTTACAAGTGTTTTGTCTTTGAAATCTATTTTCTTCAATCTGTTTAATAAGTCGGACGAGTTCTTAAGATGTGCCCCACTGATTTTACCGAGGGATGAAGATAAGGGTTTTGCAAGACGTTTAGCTAACCTATGGGGCGCGTTGCCAATACCGGAGACAATGGGTCTGAGGGGAATCTCTAGTTTGTGTGTCTTAGGGAGACCCCTCATGGTTGGTATACTTGGATTTTCCTCAAGAAGGTGTAATAGGCGTTTTATTTTTTATGTTATTCCAAGTAATTTCCTTGCTTTCTTGTTGAATTTAATGGCCTCATCCTTCACAGCAATCTCAGTAAGAAACAGAGGAAAATTGTAGAAGTCATATATATAGCCACAAATAAATGCACAAATAATAGAATAGGGGATATTAAATTATCAAAAATAACAGCATTCCATGCAGCAACAGAATGGAAGGAATCAAGACATCAGATCACCCGTAGCACCACACAGCGCCAGTCCGACCAGCCAACACAATTTCGAGCCCCCGTGAACAGGAACTGACCCATCCTTATAACCTCTCTCTGCTCACATTTTGTATTCAATGTCAGTTGTTCTGTAGTGGAAACCTTCTTTCTGAGGAAGCACAACTGTACGAAACTACTAAGTATTTCAGCGGCTTTGATCCATCGTTTTTCGCTCATATTTCCGAAATAATCATTCACATCAGCATGGTATATTAGCACAGCCTAATTCACACCCTGCCCTAATTTTTTACGTTATAGTGCATTCACAAGTGTATTTAATTACGGTGTTTACTCTTGATATTAAGTGTGTCGTAGCCGACACCCGTGAAGTAAATCAAACAAGTGAAGTTGGGATACACGAGGTAGTTTGTGATGACGTCACGACTTCACCTGTTTGATTTACTTCACGGGTGTCGGCTACGACACACTTAATATCAAGAGTAAACGCCGCAATCAAATACACTTGTGAATGCACTATAACGTCAAAAATTAGGGCAGGGTGTGAATTAGGTTGTGCTAATATATCATACTGATGTGAATGGTTATTTCGGAAATATGAGCGAAAAACGATGGGTCAAAGCCGCTGAAATACTTAGTAGTCAAAGAATAAAATTTTGTTCTACTTATGTGTTTCCCTCTACTCCTATTACACACACACACACACACACACACACACACACACACACACACACACACACACACACACACACACACACCCACACACACACACACACACACATATATATATATATATATATATGTATATATATGTATATATATATATATATATATATGTGTGTGTGTGTGTGTGTGTGTGTGTGTGTGTGTGTGTGTGTGTGTGTGTGTGTGTGTGTGTGTGTGTGTGTATATATATATATATATATATATATATATATATATATATATATATATATTACAAAGGCGGATTACAAAGGCGGAGCATGCCGACAGGAGACCTTTTGGTCCATATCTAGGTCGGATGCGAAAAAAATCATAATAATTAATAAATAAAAACTATAGCTTCAAACTGAACTACAATAAAAGGAATGAATGACAACAATTGTACCAACTGTCATGCATTGGAGCAAGCCCAGGTAATAATGCAAAAAAAAAAAAAAAAAAAAAAAAAAAAAAAAAAAATGTGAAAGTATCGTTCTCATATGAATATTCCTGGCTCAACGCGCTTCAACGTTTATCTTCCCTCCGGTTATCTGAAGATATATATATATATATATTATTATATTTACTTTTAGTCTGTACTGTGAGGTCTGGGTACTTGCTCCAAGATTTATAACTGAACTGAGACTACAGACAAGGCAAATTTTGTGTATAAATTTCAATGAAATCTCGAAAACTGCGCTCCATGCAACAACACATACATAGATCATACGAAGTAGTCTCAGCCGACGACATACAAATCATTAGCAAGGAGCAATAAAACAGCACATCAAACAACATCGTAATAGGGAAATTTGTAGAGAAGACCTACTGGAGTGTATTAAAATCACTATTAGCAAACGAGACTGTCGGAGGTTACAGCTCCTGGAAGAAATATTCATTCGAGAACAATCTCCATCTATCAACATTCAGTCAAATATGACCTCTACATTTTCTTTATATAGTTGTGCATTACGCGGAAGAGAAAGAATCCCTACATCTTCTCTCCTCCTCCATTCCCTCTCCCACCATACCTCACCTACACAAGTCCCGCCAACTTTTCATTCTATCGTGATTTATTCGATAATGGCACTGATATAGGCCTATTTTTACGTGCCAAGTCCTATTTATTATTATATTGTAGTCATGCAGCTGGATTAAAACCCATGATTTACTGAGGTTTCAACAATTTCCCTCGGGCTGGTCAATTATAACCACCCAGCTCAGCCACTGTATTCGCAGCAACCACACGCCACTAATAGAGCAAAGGCCTCAATCCTCCTTATAAGATGCTTGGTCGTGTCAAAACATACTTCTACCTCGATTCTTCACGGAACAGAAAAAAAAATTATCCCTATTCCCCTCAGACTCATGTAGTCGCCTTTTACCACACAAGAGAATACAGTGGTGTTCTTGTCCCCCACCACACGATGTTAAGAAGAAATGAGGAGTTGGATTTATAGGGATGGTAAAGGGTAACAAAAGAACATTACATAGTTAATTCCATTTCCCCTTGTGTATTGTAAAAACTGAGACGTCTTTTAGTCACCAATGGCTAACGCAGTGGCAGCAAGGAAAGTTACTTCTTTTACAATTGTGCTTCCATTTGTGCACGTTTTCCATCTTCTCATTTTTCCATACCATTAAAGAAACCCTAAATATTGTGCCATCGTCCTCATCCTTGTATTATCCACATTCCTCTCTTTCTTATTCTCCTCCACCACCTCATCTTCCTGTTCCTTTTATTTTGTTTGTTCACCATCATTCACTTCCTTGTCCTTGTCTTCTTCCTCCTCTTCTTCCTCCTCATCTTCCTCCCTCTCCTCCTTCTCCTTCTCATACCCCTGGTATCTCTTCTGCTTCACTTCTCTCATTTAGCATTCTCCCTCCTCTCCCACATTCTTAGTACCAGGAAGCCTTCAATTAACACCTTTCTCTCCCTCTCTTTTTTCTCGATTCCTCAGGAACTCCTGTGACATCTTCCTCCACAACGACAGCAACGACAGCAACGGTAACGACAACAGCAACGACAACAACAACGACAACAACAACGACAACAACAACGACAACAACAACGACAACAACAACGACAACAACAACGACAACAACAACGACAACAACAACGACAACAACAACGACAACAACAACGGCACCGTCTCCAAAGCGGGAGTTTCTCTTTTGTGGTAAGTCACTTATTTTTCGTCGTATTCTGACCACTTCATTTTCGTACCCCATCAGTGAGCTCCATGGCCTATCTACCCAGTTAAGTATAGCAACTGAAATATATGGAGCATGCCGTCGAAATTAATTGCATAACCACCTTATGTAGTTCAGTGGTATCCAAAGCACCTTAACGGAACCATTTGGCGTCAGCCAGTGTCCGTCCATGAGGGCTGCCACTAGGCTCAACCCTGAAGGAATTAATATCACAGTCATTCATAAACTCACAAGGTCAGTATTGATATTGTCGATATTTTCATCAGTGACAACCGTTATCACTCACATACCATCAATATCATCTATAAATTGTCAATATTTTAATCAGTATTTGAATGTCATTGTTAGATAATGATGGTGTAAGGACTATAGCACCTTATCACCAGTGACATTTTTGTTTATCATCAACAATGGGAGACGTCGCCCATAACCAAATGACTTTCATGGTGTGCTGTCAACTGAGCAATAATATTTGGAACATTTAAAAAAGAACTGATGAAAAATACATAACGTGAATATCTATATTTTATTGTTCTCATGTTTCTCTACATAGGGTGCGCTGGATTTTATCTATTTTTTTTTATTTTTTATTAGAGGCTGTAAAAAGATTTGATTAACTGGTTTCCATTTCATTTTTTCGAGTGCCTTATAACACGAACATTTATTTTTTAATTTTCAAAGAAGACCATACTTCATGAAAATGTCCAGTATGCAGGACCCTCCTCTCCACGTCGCTGTTAGATTCAAAGGAACAGCAAGTCTGTTACAGTTTAGCACCAGCTCCGTTGCCAGGGCAATGCTATTATAGAGCAGCGAACTGTCTACGGGATTATAACTCCTTATTTTTCCTCGAAGTTTTTTCCTGAAGTCTTCCCCATAGATAGATATGACTGCAAAGCAGTGGACCATGTTACAAGTAGTAATGGGTTACATGGTACCATTAGCAGGGCTATCCCTAACCTGACCTGCTGCGAGATTTGTTTATTTAGCTTAGGGTTGCAAGATCCTAATTACCATGTGTGGACACGAGGAGGCACAGTAGGAGTCTTGGTGATGGAGAGGTTGTGTACTGGCAAAGGAAGACATACACACTAGGCTTCCCCTTTCCCCAAAGGGCTAGCCAGAGGCAATAGCTTTAAGCAAGAAGAAAAAAGCAAAGCATGCATCCTACTCTTGATAGCACAGGAGACGCATCACATCACCCTATCCTCAACATTGCCTTGAGAATGGAATAGTAAATGATCAAAATCATAAGCCGCGCATCAATACCGAGCACGAAATTAATCAACGAGAATTAGAACATAAGAATAGAGGAGACTACAAGAGAACATAAGGCCTCTACTTGGCCGTTCCATGTTCATTACCACTTGTCATCTATAAAGTTAGCTAATCTTCTCTTAAAGCAACCTTTTACTTCATCGCTCACTACATAGTTATTACTAAGTCTTTTCCATGCGTTAACTACTCTTTTGACAAACCAGTTCTTACCTATTTCCTTCTTAAACCTAATTTTGTCCCATTCAAATCCATTACCACGAGTCCTGCCCTACTGTCTTAATGAGATGACTTTATCTCCCTTGTTAAAGCCATTAACCCAGTTAAATACCTCAATTAGATAACCCCGCACTCTTCGTCTTTCCAAAGAGTGTAAGTTAAGGTACCTAAATATCTCTTCGTATGGTATATTTCTAAGCCCTTGTATTTTGGTCTTTCTCCTCTGTACTGATTCTAATAAACTAATATCCGTTTTATAGGGCAGGGACCGAAGCTGTACCGTATAATCAAGGATGGGTCTACTTATCGAATAGGTTATCTCCCGATATTCTTACGTAAGGTTAGCGCCGGCTTCTATACCCCTGATTGAAGGTGATCTATCGACCATGATTTGCTATTCTCGAAAAAGAAAAATAATAATAGGCTACAACCCATATCAATTAATTATTAGTTCAACCACATTTGGAATACGCGGTTTCAGTTTGGTTTTCTAATCATATTAAAACCATTGACAGATTGGAAAAGGATACAACGGTAATTTAGACAACTGATATCATATTTCAGAGACAAATTATATGAAATCCCCTAAAACCTATTTTCCCTATATCAGCAGAGAGTGGGGCTTAATACAGGACTTTAAGATTATGTAGGGTATCGATAGCACCAAAACGGAGAATATTTTCACACCAAATAATAACCAGCAAGAAACAATGACCCCAAGCTCTAAGAACGCAGTTGTCACGTAAATCTCAAAAGAAATATTTTCGCCAACAGCGTGGTCAAGAAACTTACACTCCCGTAGAAGCCACCAAATGAGGTACAGTTCGAAATCCTAAGATTCATTTGCATGATATACCTAAGCAATATATTGTAATACTTACCATCAAATTAGTTTGTTTACTTTCCTGTGTGTGTAATTCACCATTGTCTTGGGTCACGTGTTGGACTCGTGATCGACAACTGTTAGCCTCCCGGGAGAGAGCTCAGAGCTTATATATGACCGATGTATGGGTACTGCGACCTTACACGTACACACGCACCCAACTCCCCGCCCACGATAGGTGGAGGAACGACTCGCAGCGCAGCGATACTAAAATTATTTCAGCCCTGGGCGGGATTCTAACCCGGACCGCTGTAGCAGCAGTTGCGAACGCTACCATTACGACGTGTGTGTGTGTGTGTGTGTGTGTGTGTGTGTGTGTGTGTGTGTGTGTGTGTGTATTTACCTAGTATTATACGGGAAGGGAGCAGCTATGCTCATAGTGCCCGTCTTTGTATCTTTCAGCATCAAGTTTGTTCTTAAATTCTTGAATAGTATTTGCACACACTGTTGCCTTATCTAATTTATTCCAGGAATCCACAACTCTGTGTGGGAAGCTATTCTTTTTCAGATCTCTTCTATAATTACCTTTTTCTATTTTTTTTCATGTCCTCTTGTTTTCTATTGTCCCACTTTAATAAATCATCTCTACCTAGTATTTCCATTCCTTTCATGATTCTATAAATAGTCAGTAGATCTCCTCTTTCTCTTCTTTGTTCCAGAGTTGGTAGTTCCAGTTTGGACAATCTTTGTTCGTATGTCAATTTGGAGAGTGTTGGTGCCATCTTGTTCCGTCGCATTAAATACTACACACATATATATATATATATATATATATATATATATATATATATATATGTATATATATATATATATATATACATATATTTATGTACATATATGAATATATATATATATGCATATATATATATATATATATACATATATATGTATATATATAGACATACACACACATATATATATGTATATATACATACACACATATATACATATACATATATATATATACATATATATATATATATATGTATGTATATATATATATATATATATATATTTATGTACATATATATATATATATACATATATATATATATATATTATATATGTGTGTGTGTGTGTGTGTGTGTGTGTGTGTGTGTGTGTGTGTGTGTGTGTGTGTGTGTGTGTGTGTGTGTGTGTGTGTGTGTGTGTGTGTGTGTGCATATATATATGTACATATATATATATATGTACATATATATATATAAATATATATATATATATATATATATATATTTATGTACAGTATGTATGTATACACATATAACCTTCAATATTCCTTCTTTTGGGCTATTTCTAGGGTTCCTCCATGATCCTAATGTGAGGTTTTGATGCATTTTGTACGACTATTTGAAATTGTACTTCGTAGTATATATTCCGCCGAATGATGAATAAAATAGCTTGTTCATCTAGAGTCTCTAGACTGTTGGAGAATGGCATATAACCCTTTGAAAGTGAAACCAGTATGGGCCTCAATTTTGGTCGGAAAACGGTGTGGACACAAAACATATCAGTTCTGCCGGGTTCAGTTTATATATCACCCCCGCTTCTTCTCCTCTCCTCCACTCAAATGTGAGTTCCTCGTAAGTAGCAATTATGAATATTCGAAAGCATTCTAGTAAAAATCTACTTTACCATTTCTACATATTCTAAGACGCTCATAGGACCACTCCAAAGAGAAAAGAAAAACGTAATGATTGCGTCACTAAAGGAAAATATATAAAAAAAATCATAAGACTGACACGACAAAAATTACACAATACAGTAAGATATGATATACTGCTTGTCATTTACGTAAATAAACGCGGGTGAATTTGACAACCCTATCGTTGAGTAGGACTTAAATTCAGTCTACAAGTATAGTGACAATATTTCACCATCCACATAGTCAAGCAATGAAATGAAGTTCCTGCAGAGGCGATGGAGCGTACAACATTACAGTTCCAAGTTTTAAGATTCAACTGGATGGATAACACTACGATATACCGTAATAATGTATCAAGTGGTTTGGTTGTTCTCCTATTCACTCGTGTTTTTACGTTTTATTATTATTATCATCATCATCATCATCATCATCATCATCATCATCATCATCATCATCATCATCATCATCATCATCATCAATCATCATTATTATTATTATTATTATTATTATTATTATTATTATTATTATTATTATTATTATTATTATTATTATTATTATTATTATTATTATTATTATTATTATTATTATTATTATTATTATTATTATTATTATTATTCTGCATCTGTAATAACGGTTTCTCCTGCCTACAGCAAAAAAATGCGGATCCTCTCGCCTCGCCATAGACAGGGTTGTGGGCGGAATTTCATTCATCTACGGGCTAATCCCCTGGTTGGCCTTCCTCTACATAAAGCTTGAAAGTGGTTACACCTACTGTGGCGGGACACTCATCAATAGATCGTGGGTCCTCACCGCAGCGCACTGCTTGTACAACAAGACGTGAGCATCACCCAGAGTAGACGGTGTTTTTGCGAGTGCACATTTATTCTCCCCCTTTTCTGTCTGTCTGTCTGTTTGTCTGTCTGTCTGTCTGCCTATCTGTCCGTCTGTCTGTCTGTCTGTCTGTCTGCCTATCTGCCCGTCTGTCTATCGGTCGGTCGGTCTGTCTGTCTGTCTGTCTGTTTCATAATAAACTAAATACTAACACTGGAGGTCCGCACCGATTGTCCTTCCCGGTGTATAGGAAACTCACTCACACTGGTGGTTATTTACATTTTTTCAGTCATCACCCGGACAACATTAAATCCAGTGTTGCCTTGGATCTGTTTCTTAGAGCCCTTAGAATATGCAGTCCTCAACACTTAGACCCAGAAATCAGCTTAATTAACAAACAAATGTCAAAAATAGGATATCCAGAATGGTGTCTGTCAAAAGCCTTAAGCAAGGTCAAAAGTAGTTATTATAATACATCCAAACCAGATTCCTAGTTCAGTTGGAATAACAAAAATGTCAAATTACCTTATAACTCTCTATTCATGCTGTTACCAAACTACTTCCCAAAGACCAAATCAATGTTACTTTTAATTATCCCAATAGTCTTTTCAAACAGGTAGTAAATGTCCACCACCGGACAAAAACGGACAATGGCCCCGGTGTATACAATTTACCGTACAGAGATTGCGAAGAGGTGTATTGAGAACAGTCAGAGATATTTCTACTAGAATGAGATAACATAGAAATTCCATCAGATACGGCCAAGAGAATTCTGCGGTCTCTTTCACACCAGCTCGAAAGACTACTGCATGGACTGGGACAATGCAGCTATTATCTATGAATATCACTGTAATTTTAGAAGAAAAATAATAGAATCATCCTTAATTAAACACTATCCTAACTTCAACACCTCAAAAGGACAATGGCCTCCGGATTGTATAACTACATTGGCAGTGAACAAATTGCTTCCCACGACAGCGGGACTTGACCTTACCAGCGGTCAATTGGGCTCCCCACCTCACCAAGGACATGTCACTTGAGTCTTCCCTCGTCTCTTTTTAGTATTACCTCACATCTGTATATATTCTTTGTGCTCTAACCTCCCTCTGTACTTATCCTCTGAAGAGGACCACAGTTAGTGGTCGAAATATAAGGATTACTTCATCTCTGATTTTAATTTTCACACACACACACACACACACACACACACACACACACACACACACACACACACACACACACACACACACACACAAACACACACACACACACACACACACGCACGCACGCACACACGCACGCACACACACACACACACACACACATATCGCTGAGTTCGAGTCCTCGGCAGTACCACATTTCAATTTCTGGATGTGGCCCCATTGGGTCTCCCGATGTTGATGGCTTAGAATTAAAGTGAATTGTGGTTGTTAAAATGTATCTCTAATCACTGGGACCCATTCAGTGTTGTACAAATACTTTCCCGCGTTTGTATACTTCCAATTATACTATCATAGTGGAGATGGGTTGAACGCAAAATTTCATGTAAGTGTATGTAACTCGAGCATACAAATATATAAGAAAACTTGCGCTCAACTTATATCTCTCTTGATGGCATAGTTGGTTAGTTACTACGGCACTTGTCATGTGATCGCTGAGTTCGAGTCCTCGGCAGTACCACATTTCAATTTCTGGATGTGACCCCATTGGGTCTCCCGATGTTGATGGCTTAGAATTAAAGTGCATTGTGGTTGTCAAAATGTATCTCTAATCACTGGGACCCATTGAGTGTTGTACAAATATTTTCCCTCGTTTGTATACTTCCAATTGTACTATCATAGTGGAGATGGGTTGAACGCAAAATTTCATGTAAGTGTATGTAACTCGAGCATACAAATATATAAGAAAACTTGCGCTCAATTTATATCTCTCTTGATGGCATAGTTGGTTAGTTTCTACGGCATTTGTCATGTGATCGAGTCCTCGGCAGTACCACATTTCAATTTCTGGATGTGGCCCCATTGGGTCTCCCGATGTTGATGGCTTAGAATTAAAGTGCATTGTAGTTGTTAATATATATATATATATATATATATATATATATATATATATATATATATATATATATATATGCCAGGGAGCGTATTGATTCACTCACATGCCGGTGCCAGTCCCCACGATCTCCCATGCAACCACCCTTCCCGATGCAATCAACTCTCGACAGGTTCGATCAACTTGCCCCAACCATGAATTCTATGGATGACCCCTTTGTCTCCTCCATCGAGGGTTGTCTCTTTTGGAGACGACCCTGTGAGTGGGATCAACATCAGGTAAACGTGCTACAAGTCTATGTAGCCGGAATTTATGTCCACGAATTATGCTGGCAAATGGCCTACAATGAGTCTCATACTACAGTCTCTAGATTGATGCAGAGTGATTCTAGCGATACCCCATGATTTTCCGAAAGCACTTAGTACCAAAGACATCGAGACTCCTCTTCAAGTCAGCATTCAATGTCCATGTCTCACAGCCGTACAGCAAAACAGGAGGAACAAGTGAATTGAAGATTTGAATCTTAGACTTCCTGTATGAATATTGACAATGCCATATATTCTGGTTGAGTAAGTCTATAGCACTATGGGCAACACCAATCCTTCAAAGTACTTCCTGAGATGATCCACCACTGTTATGCACTACACAACGAAGGTATGTGAAGCTTTCCAAGACCTCAATGCCCTCGCCACATGCATGGACACACTGAACTGTGTCATCCAGTGAGCCTCCCAACATCTGGACCTTAGTCTTTGTCCAGGAGACCTCATGTCCAAGCGGTCTCGCCTCACTGTGCAGAGACTCGAGGACTTCAATCAGAAACTCCAGCGACTTCGCAAAGACAGCATCATCACCAAAGACAAAATCAGTGACCTTAGTATTACTAATAGATGCTTCGCTGCAACGACATTGATCGACAACTCTATCCAATACCTAGTCCATACAGGTGTTGAAAAGTGTTGGGGCATGAACGCACCCTTGCCTCACTCCTGAATGAACAAGTAAAAAACTGGACACACTTCCTTCATATTTCATTGCTCTCTGTCCCAGAGTATAACCCAGAGGTCAAGTTCATAATCCTCGCAGGGAAGACGGTATAGATGTGCTGATATGCTGGCCGCCAAGCCTGGTAAGCCATATCCCATCTTATTCATTATTGGCTTGTGTACAGGGCTTTCCGAGAAGATGCCCTGCTACATTTTGGTTGTATTTTGGTAAAAGTTAGAGTATAAACTTAGAAAAACTGACACCTGAAGCTTGGGGTACAAAACAGAGAATTAGTGTGTGGATTTCTACCTCCTGTGTCTAAAGGAATTTAAGATAATGCATACTATTAAGGGTTCCCATTTCTTACATCTGAAGAAAATGTCCTGATTTTAGGGGTATCTATACAAAACAGGAGTTACAATCACTGTCTGTCTAACTTCCGTTGTATCCTCAACCGGTGTTGAGTGAATACATAACACAGAACTTAAGGCGGCAACACCAAACTCAATGTAACATCTTTTTCGTTTATTAAATAAGTTTACTGGTTCACAATTTCTTCTATATTTTACACAATGTCAATCACTTCTTGAAATATGGGTAAATATTTGATACATTAAACACTATCATTTTGTTTGTGTCTATCTCTCAAGATATTAGTTCCAAGCTATCTGAATATCACTCCGTTTATATACCACACTGCACTATTTTAATGTCTCTGTACGTATCATCGGACCGACCGCTCCTGCTCTGGAGCATCTACTTTTTGTTCGTCGGAAGTCCTGACACAGCAAAATAGGAGGTGCTGGTAAATGTTTTAATAAGATTTTTTAGTAGGAATGTTTGATTTCCCGCAAATAAACTATCATGTTCTTAATTACTAACTATGTGTTATTTACAGTATATAATATTTCCAGGGGGGAAGGGTTCATTATTATTTGGTTGTCGTGTGTTTTGTGAGTTAGAGGTTGACTGCGCTTATGAATATGTTCGTGTGTGTGTGTGTATGGTTGCTTCTTGATAGTGCTGGTCGCACGGGGCATGAAGTGTTGTGTCGACAACCGCCCAGTCAGCAAGATTGGGAGGATGTGCTTGGTGGTGGACCAGTGAGTGAGTGAGGGAGTGAGTGGGGAGAGTGAGTGTGTGAGTGATATTACTCATCATGTATATGGTGGCGTATACACCGTGATGCTCATTTAATTAATTAATCCACTTAATCTTCATTAACCCATTACCGTCACTATTATATTATTTGTTTTTGTTTTGTTTTGTTATCATTTGTTTCTCATTTATTATCAGTTATATGTCAATTTATTATTATTTTCTATTTACCTCTTTATTATCAACTATACCTATGCATTTATTTATGTATTCTATTTGCTATTTACATTATTATTATAGTTTTTATTTATTCATTTATTATTATTATGATTTTTTTCGCATCCGACCAAGATATGGACCAAAAGGTCTCCTGTCGGCATGCTCCGCCTTTGCAATCCTTTGTAATCCTTTATAATCTGATAAAGTCTAATAATGTATTAATTTTATCCTCTTTATTCTCTCTGTCTCTCTTTAGGATTACAAATATGCTTGTATCCCTGGGAGACCACGATGTCAGCACAAGTAGCGACGTGGAGTCTGTCTCCATAATCCCGAGATATGCTTACACCCACCCTGACTACGACCCCAAAAATG
This sequence comes from Oratosquilla oratoria, assembly GCF_046742065.1. Classification (NCBI taxonomy): domain Eukaryota; kingdom Metazoa; phylum Arthropoda; class Malacostraca; order Stomatopoda; family Squillidae; genus Oratosquilla; species Oratosquilla oratoria. The sequence goes on along the minus strand of NC_134795.1, from coordinate 9,610,613 downwards.
TAAGTCTTTCTTGTATAATTTTGAATCACAAACTCACTCGACCCATTAAAATGGATAGACGAACAGCAACACTTAAAAGTTGCTATACTGTAATCAGGAAGAGGTAGACATAGAGGTGGTGAAGTACAGGTTCAAGGGAACAACATAAAAGAGGGACAGGAGCTGTACAAAAATATCATTATTCCTTTATAAGTAGATATTATTACCATCACTATTAGTAGTAGTATATTTGTCATCATCATCATCATCGTCGTCGTCGTCGTCGTCGTCGTCATCATCATCGTCATCACCATCATCATCATCATGGTTATCATTACTATTATTATCCGTCTGGGGTATTGGCAGCATGTTATTGTGAGGTTAAAATCTGCTCAGTAGCATGCAGTTGATACTTCAGGGTCTATACTCTATATGGGACGCCCTACTGACCAGAGCCTCAGATAATTTTTTCTGTGTTAGAGGAAACTCTATTCAAAGCGAAATTATGCTACTTTATTATACTGTGACTGTCCCTTCGTTATGCCGTCCCATATTCTTAATACTGTCCTGCACTACTTCTCTAAATATGCATTTCCATTTTCGCCAAACCCTGTGGTAGGGGAGGAAGAAAACTGTCATCGAGTGTTCCTACTTAATTCGTAAAAGGCAACTAAAACAGGACGGAGGATAGATCTAGGCATCCTACTCTTTGTAGCCCCAAAAGAAAAATTCTTAAAAAAAACAAAAAGCAAAGGTATAAAAGGATCTAGGAGTATTTCTTACAGAACCCTAAGTCCTGGGTCTTTTAATGTGCTTTGGTATGGTGCAGATGAGAGTGTAAGGGAAATAATAGGCAGTATGTTTGTGAGAAGAAAGATTGATGTATTAGCACTGAGTGAAACTATGTTGAAAGGGAGGGGCGAGTTTGAGTTTGGGAGTGTAGTGGGGAGAATATCGGGAGTGAAGAGATGACTAAGGAGAGAAGGGGTGGCTATATTAGTAAGTGAACGTGTGGTGGAGTGGAAGGAGGTTTCTTCAAGGTTAATGTGGATGAAGGTGAAACTGGGAAGGGAGATGTGGGTCTTTGTAAGCGCATATGGGCCTGGTAGTAAGAAGAATGTAGAGGAAAAGGAGTCTTTTTGGATAGATTTTAATGAGTGCATAGAGGGTTTAGGGAGAAATGTCAATGTAATGGTATTGGGAGATCTTAATGCTGGAGTAGGAGATGAATCAATAGACAGAGTTGTCGGCAATTGTGGAGTTCCAGGAAAAAAATCGTAGTGGAGAGTTGATGGTGGAGATGTGGCTAGAAAGAGAGTTGATGATTGCTAACACGGTTAAAAAAAATTCAGGCATAAGTACACATGGGAGAGGATGGTGGATGGAAAGTTGGTAGATAGGGCGTTAATAGAATATATAGTAGTACCCAGGAGAAGAGTAAGAAGAGTTTAGGATGTACATGTTCTTAGGGGAGAGAGTGGGGGAATATCAGATCATTTTTGGTGGAAGGTGAGAATGAAGGATAGATGGAGAAAGAGGAAAAGAGTGAAAGATAGGGAGGTGCTTAGAGTAAACTATTTAAATGAGAAGGAAAAGGAGAAGTACAAGCAGAAGCTGAGAGAAGTGTAAGAGGTGGTAAAGGATAGAGTGGACATAGGTGTGGAAGAGGAAAGGGGGTGTTTCAAGGAAGTAGTGACAAGGTATGCAAAGACAGTACGTGGAACAAGAAGGGCAGGGGGGAATAGAAGGAAGGGTAGTGAGTGTTGGAATGATAAATTGAAAAAGGTAGTAGAAGATAAGAAGCGATTATTCGGAGACTGGTTACAAAGTAGGATGAGAGAAAAATATGAGAAGTATAAACAAAAAAGAAGGGAGGCAAAACAAAAGATAAAGGAAGCAAAACAGGAGAGCAGATGTAAAACGGGGGAGAAGTATGACAGAAAACCTTGAAAGCAAGAAAAAAGTGTTTTGGAAGGAAATCAGGAGAGGAAGGGGAGGTGAGTCAAGTAGAGAAGAAAAGGCAAAAGGCGCGGATGGACAGATCTTGACGGAAGAGGTGGTAAAGGGAAGATGGACGGAGTAGTTTAGAGAGCTGTTCAATGTAGAGGAGTATAGGAATGGATTGATGGTAGCATTGGGAGGTGCTTAGAAAATGACGGTGAAGGGCGAGGAAAATGGAAAATTTGAAAAGATGAAGTGTAAGTAGCTCTGAAAATTAGGAGAACAGATAAGGCTCCTGAATTGGATGGGTGTCATGCGGAATGTCTAAAGAAGGGAGGTACAGTAACTGTGGACTGGCTGGTGAAGCTGCTTAATGTGTCTTTAAGATAATATAGAGCGCCAGATCACTGGAGGAGTGCTTGTATAGTTCCATTTTACAAAGGAACGGGACGAATGTGAGTGTAGAAGTTTCAGAGGGATCAGTTTGTTGTGTGTAATTGAGAAGGCGTATGGGAGGGTTTTGATTGAGAGGATTAGGAGAATAACAGAGGCAGTAATTGGTGAGGAACAATGTGGGTTTAGGAAAGGTAGGGGTTGCATGGATCATATTTTTACGGTAAGACAGCTATGTGAGAATGCTTTGGGAAAAGATAAAGATATTTTTGGGTCTTTATGGATTTGGAAAAGGCTTATGACAAGGTAGACAGGAAGGCACTGCAGGGGTTTTTGCAGATATATGGGATTGGGGAAAAGCTGTTAAATGCCGTCAAGAGTTTTTACGAGATTAGTAGAGCCTGTATTGGAATGAGAAATGGAGAGAGGGAGTGATTTGCAGTAATAGTAGGATTGTGTCAAGGCTGTGTCATGTCGCCATGGTTGTTCAATGTGCACAGGGATGGCGAGGGCAATGGGCAGGGGAGTGGAGATTGTTAAAGAAAATGGAGAAAGAAGTGAGCCAGTTGTTGTTTTGTTGACGACACTGCGCTTGTGGCGGTTTGCGTTTTTTTTTTTTTTTAGGATGTTTTGCTTTTCGTTTGTCAGGGTATGAAGTAGATTTCTGAAATCCATGGTTGTTTTCTCAAGACTTATTTCGGCCATATTTAGGAGTTGTATCTTGCGGTGATAATACAGTTATAACTATGTGATTGGTTGACATGATTATGTACATGGTTCATGCTGACATTCGGAAGGTAAAACTTGAGGAAGTAACCCTCGGTGAGCTATTATTTGCGTAGTGTGTTCATGAGGTGAGACTCGGTAGGTTGATGGCAAAGGTAACACTTGGGGGAGACTCTGCAGACAATATTTGTGTTGTTTGTTCACGAGGTGGAGTTCCGTGAGATACTGTTTGTCGTATTTGTCGAAATTGTTCACGTGGTGAAGCTGCGTGTGTTGCTGCTTGAGGTCTTCTTGTCAAAGGGAGAGTAGACTCGGGCATTTGTTGAATGTTATAATGGGTTTTTACTTATGAATATATACTGCTTCCGCCATTTTTAATCTCCAGGTGTCAGGTTCTCTGAACAGGATAATTGTTCGGTCCTCCATCTGCTCTCTACTGCTTGCCCATGAGTGCTGTTGTTACGACGGCGTATTGCTCCATCCTGCAAATGTGCATTGGTTCTTTTGAATAACGTAGTGGCAGTGAAGCCTACAGTATATACCTTGTAGGTAGACGACTGTAGTCACCAATATTGCAAATATATTGGTATACTAAGTTCACATCCTGAAGAGTATTTGCTGGTAGAAGACATCTGTTCTTCATAACTAGGTTGGGGGTTTGTCTGGTCTTGTAATTAGGTGTAAGCTTGTGAACATCAGCTTATAAAATCTTATATTTTATTTACTATTAAATACATAAATAGGTCTGCTCAATTTTAAATTTCTTTCAACTACTGTGTTTAGGCACTTTCTCTAGAATAATCGCAGTGAACCTGATGATGGCGTTGAAATATTTGATTGCTACTTGGTTCATTTCCTTCCCTAACACATTTCTTATTGTACATTAATCTACTCTCACTGACAGATGATTAACAGTTTCACCATTACAAAACTGATTATGCTTTTTGAAAAGGATTTTGTATACGCAGGCTTCTTTGCCTCACATTTTATACATATACCATAAAAGCCCCTAAAGTTAGTCATCACCTAATCAAGAACACTCCTAAACTCTCCAACGATACCCATAAAACGTATCAATTTACTTGTTCACTTGAAAAATACAAACTTCAACCATTGGATTTTATTGGTTTTACCACAACCACGTGAGTTACCATTCAACTGTAGGGACATCAAAGAATATGCATAACCATGACAAAATCCACGATATGAACTTAAATGATAAATTTTGTGTGTTTATAGAGATTGTAAATTGGATATTTTATGGTGAATTTATAATTGCATATTAGAAAACTAAAGTCAGCCCTACTTTGTATTTACTTCATAATCTACCCTTAGATTTTTTAATTTTTATTTATTGACTATTATCACCAGTACTATTTGCCTAGAAATTTGAAGCTATTGCTGATTTTTTTTTTTCAAACATTTTGCTAGATACAACAAGTTTATAGCTTTTTGCATACCGATGTCATGCTTTCTACAGGACTTCCTCCTCTAAGTCTATGGTTTGTCTTTGTTATCGACAATCTTGGGCACTAAATTGTGTCAATGGCCATATATGATGGCAATTTTTTTCATTCCTCTCAGTAAATGACCACTATTTCTTGAATGCAAGACATTTCATTATTCAGGTACGACAAGGCATCCTCTATTTAAAAAAAAAACATAAGTCCTGCGCCAACCAGATTAGATATAAGCTTCGAATATAGACGCCAAAGGACGTGTCACTCACTGATTTATGTTATCTAGGTAGAAGTTCTGGTAATGGTATATAAATAACTGAAGGTTTTTTAGAACATTTTCGTAATCGAGTTCTATTTTCTCTTGGTACAGCAAGACAATGACATAGCACTAGTGGATCTGGGTGTCATCGTTGAATTCTTGTCCGACAGCAGAACCCAGATTAAGCCTATTTGTCTCGACGAAGAGGGTGATTTTAGAGACGGACAATCGGCACTCGTTGCTGGTTGGGGGACAAAGAAATACGGTGGTGAGTGGCTGTTACAGTTATTGCACATGCAGTGCAGCAAAGCTTGTGAGTACATCTCAGATATGGACATACATTAAGTCTAGTAAGCAGTCTAAGTAAAAGGTGTCTTTAACTTTGGTGAATATTAACTATTAATGTAAGCGCTTGCAAAAAAAAATATTTTTCACTGTTATACAATGAGCTTAGGTAAATATTGTGCAAAGCTATAAAGAATTTTTCCAACTTAGACCACACATGGACAATTTTACAATAAAGTGCCGAGGGGTTGTTCTTTCCCGTGATGGCACCAATTCTATTAAAGGAGGATGGACCTACCTCCAAATACACAGTGCACCTTAAAAGAACCATCCTCTAACCCATTATCCGAAAGTAACTCAAAACCCCTAGCGTCCAACTGAAGAAATCGACCCCTCGGGTCCAGTATCTGGTCTCCGGAATATGCCCAATATTCACTCATCCTTTCACACAAGTACAACTTCCTTCGTCCTACATTCTTATATTTCTCTGTCACTGAAAACTACACCGGCACCTGCCATATCACATCTACAAGTCGGCGACATTGAAATAAAATCAGGTTGTCACACATACCTAATGCAGAAGACACGTCACATATACTACACTTCTCTTAATGCAGCAACTGCTACTGTTGAATGAACTTAGAATGCACCACACTTATCAATACTAAACGACAAAATTAACCTGTTGCTTACATATATCTGTACCCTCGACCAAAGCACCCTAACATAAAATAAACATACTACAAATAAATATTAAAGGAATCACAAACAAGCACACAGAGCTGTAGTAATTTTGATCCACCATATAGCACTAGCACAGGAAGATAAAATCACTACAGACCACGTTACCTCCCTTCATAGACAGTACAGTTAGAGAAGATAAAACAAAAAGGTGGACTCCCATATCTCATACACAAAAGTATATAATAGTCATTCTCACATCAACGCAACCAGTTTTGAAACGGCATTAGTACGACTAAGAGGCCCCGCACACGAGCAACATTTTGTTGCTAGTTGTCACAACAACAAAAATTGTCAAAAATAGAACGCACACATCTCTATGGGTTCCCGCACATGGACAATTTTTCCTGAGGCGACAACAAAAAATTGTGAGGTAGTTGCGACCGGATCAATTTCTCCGACAACACAATTATTGTCGGCAACTGTGGCAGGCGATAGAAAACGTTATTTCAAATGTGAGCTCGCACACGAACAACTTTTCGTTGCCGCCACCCAGCCAGATGCTGCCTTGGTGTCTTTCAGACTGCAGTGGTGAGAGGACGTGGCACTATGTCATGTCTGTAATAAAAGAGTTATTTGACTACGAAACACTCATAACAGAGGGAAGATCACCTCTATATGATTTCCAACTAAAGGAATACGGCGATAAGAATATAAAAGAAAAGTTGTGGAGTGAGGCTGTGGTGAGCGATTGGAATACTCTCTCCCCTGAGGATAAAAAGGAGAAAGGTAAAAACATATTGTATTTATTTGAAAGGAAAACGTTAACTATTGTCTGGAAGGTCAATGCATCTCGCCATCTGCCTGCTTGCCTGTCTGCCTGAATGTATGTTCTTATGTATGTAGCCTATGTATGTATGTTCATATGTATGTATTTCTTATGGATGTATGTTCATATGTATGTATGTATGTATGTCTACAGAATTGTGTATGTGTGTGCATAAATGTGTATGTATAAAATGATGACTATAAACAATAGTTGCCGCCATCGCGTGGCTCGTGTGCGGGTGAACCTTACCGACAACTTATCGTTGCGACAATTTTTTTTATTTTGACAATATTTTGTTGTGACAACTAGCAATTAAATGTTGCTCGTAAGGCATGACAGGAAATTACCTTCCCACCTGCCAATGCTAACCTCCCTCCAATAGTACCAAACTACCATGATGTCCGATTTACATAATTCCACAAAGAACAATTACATTACACCAAATCTTATTTGATAAAGCACCAATACCTCAATCGTACTTCGACAACTTCCTACAAAAACAGGGCCCATAACCAAACCAAATTATAAACACACTTGACTAACTCGTGCGACGGTGGTGCGATATTATCTACAAGGACAGATATGTCGGTAAACAACAGACAATAACAACCAACAACCTGATCACTTACTGTATACTTGAGTTACTGCAATACATTACAGAAGAACCTCGATTTACCGACTCCCATTATTACTATCTTTGGATTTAGCAGCCACCTGAGTTTATCGACCACACGCCGCATTTAACAATTTACCCAGTTGTTAAATGGATCAGCGTCCAAATCTAGCGACCATTCGTTGTACCTAACGACCGGTTTGGTCTTAGAATTAGTGGAAGTTGGTTGACAAACGATGGGTGTATGTCATTTATTTTCAGTACAAGTGTACAGTACTGAAGGAGTTGAGTTTTTTCGATCAACACTCATTATGGCAGCCAAAGCTTGCTTTTTCTGGTTGATGATGGATGGTTTATTCGAGTAGGAACCTGGTGAGCTTAATTAAGCATTAATTAATCAACAGTGTCCATTAATCATGCACTCGCAGAGAGCTCATCCCCGAAAACTCCTCTGATGGCGACGGTACAGCTGGTTTCTCAGTCTGCATGCCAGGACAGCTACCAGGCGATTAACTATATCATCACGGACAACATGGTGTGCGCTGCGTATCCCGGCAGGGATGCCTGTCAGGTAGGATAGTCATTGCCGTCGCCGTAACACCATGTTTTCTTTACAATGGTACCGGTTTATTTTCACTATTCCCTGGTGGACGAATCTTAAGGTATTTTGATGGGAGCTCTTGCCCGTTTCCCGTCAACATTTTGATAAAATTGTAGCATTGCCTTAGTCCTATTTCTTGGAACATTTAGGATTTGTCAGTATTAAATTTACTATTGAAATTAGTGCAGTCCCAATTAAAGAAATTAAGTTACCCTGTTTGATTTTTAGTTAAAAACATAAACAGAGCAAAAGCCAGCTTCTGTAGGACTTCTCCTTCGATCCTAGATTCATTTGAGACAAGAAATCATCAAAATACCCTACAATACGTCCTTCAGTGCCTCTGCAAATTTGCTATGAAAAAATGATTATAGCTTACAGCCACCCTGCTGTTACAACTACCATAGAGCTACAGCATTTCCAAAAAGGTGATAAATTTCTATTAAAGAACTAAGGATGACAGCAGCTCAGCTGTTCCCAAATTACTTTGCCAAGATTTAAGAAAAAAAATATATTGGCGTCAAACTAAGAGAAACTTTGTAACAATGATAAAAGAATACAAATGTTCCATTAGATAGATCCAAGACCACACTGCCCGGTGCGGTGTTTCCTTGTATGGTCCTCGTACGATTTATCTTCTAGGCTGTAAACAATTTGGTCAAAGTTCTCTGTATTCTACCGATCTTGGTTATATATTTCACTATATACGGGGACCACATCACTGCAGCTTATTTCAATATAGGGTGGATTAGGCTCTCCTATTTTCATCTCTCCATTCTTGTGGTGAAAAACCACTTTCAGGTTTTTTGACAGCCCGTATGGCATGTCCACATTCTTACTGATAAAATTGTCAGGTGACCAAGTTGCTCCGGTGTGTGTATTCACGTGTGCTTACTTAATTTTATTACATAATTGTAATTTAAAGGAAAGGATCTATACTAGTAAGGTCTTGTGTCTTTTTCTCCATCATGCCTAATTTGGAATTAGCTTATAGCCTTAATAGTATAATTTTCTACATTATTCAACGAGTTATTTGCACATTTATAAAAAAAAAGAAAAAAAAAAAGAAAAAGAGAGATATCCTCTACATATGTTGTCTTTTCAATTTGTTCTTATGCCCAAGACCTCATAATGCTCCCCTGTCCTAAACCTAGAGGTATTCTCTGCCAGGTTTATCTGTTCCCTTCAGTGACTTGAACACAACGACAAAGTCCAGTGTTTCTAATATCTCATTGTAAGTTTTATCTGCAAGGTTAGGAACCAATTTGTTCACTTCTGTGTGTATCCTTTCGATCTTGTTTATACCCTTCACTTTACCCGGGGGTGGGGGATGGCATACCACTGTATATTCTGGTCAAGAATGGATGAAAGACTGATTTTTCAATCATGTTCATTATGGGAAAAACTACTTTTATGGCGTCAATAGCCTGTGCTTCATCCACGATCTTACTAATATAGTTTATCAACTTTGCCAACCGTGTAGTAAATAAATGGAATAAACTTCCTGCACAGTTAGTGCAATGTAGTTCAGTTCGAAGCTTTAAGAATCGGTTAGATAAATACCTAAGTAAGATGCTGTAATGATTATAATTTATCTTATATTATTTGTTTTTGTTTTCTTATCATTTGTCTGTCTGATTTTCATTTATTATTAGTTATATGTCAATTTATTATTATTTACTATTTACCTGTTTATTATTTAACTATACCTATGCATTTATTTATGTATTTTATTTGTTATTTACATTATTATAATTTTTATTTATTGATTTTTTTTCGCATCCGACCTAGATATGGATCAAAAGGTCTCCTGTCGGCATGCTCCGCCTTTGTAATCCTTTGTAATCAGGTGACAAGGTATTCGTGACCAGTATTCCCAAATTCATCTCTTTACTTTTATAACTGATTCATTTTCCCTTGAGTAATTGACATTCTAAATTGTTATTTCTAATATATACATATATATATATATATATATATATATTGGTGAAATGTGGCAGGAAATTCTCTCTGAGGCATATTCTGTTAAAAACGACAGCAAAAGAATTATTAATTAACTATTTCCGTAAGCTCTCAAGCTTGCAAAAAGTAGATTTTTGGTAGGGGGAAAGGGAGTAAATCAAATTTCCAAAACCCTTAGGAAACACAAAAGTTATAATGAACACAAAAATACAGCACACAGTAAACAAAATACAAGAAATGAGTACAAAAAATACAGCAAAAAACAAAATACAAGCAGAACAAATTAGATTTCAAGAGGTTTCGCAGATCTTTCTGCATCCTCAGTTGAAGTGAATAAGAATTTTTAATTTATTTTTATTTTTTTATTTGATAGATAATGTTTATCTACACACGGGCCTTTCTCCATTCGGAGGCCCGTAGGTGTTGAGTCGCTCTGTGTTCAGCTACTCCGGCGTTTTTGTAGTTATCTGGGCGGAGGGTATCCGACCAGGATGTGGGCAAGCCGTTCTATGTTTTCGGTGATGTTATAAACTATGTCGGCTCCAGTCTTCCAAGCTTCGGGGGCCATGGGGTTGAATGAGAATGGAAAAGGGAGCATATTTTAAATGAAATGAAAAGCACGGGGAGAAGTCACCGTGTTGTAACTGGGGGAGGTCACACATATGAGGACGGACACTGGGAGAGATCACAGGTTGGTGGAAACTGTACTTGGAGAGGTCACTCCCGGGTTCGGTGCCAATCTGCTTCTCAGACTTTGGTAACGTTAGTAATTTACCTCCGTTTTGATATTTTACTCTTTATGACAGCCTCATAGGTATTAGTAAAACCAGCTAGGTTCGATGCCTTGAATTTCGCTAGCAGTTCTGGTGCCTGCGGGGAGTTCACAGAGGGAGTAGGGAGAGAAGGGAGGTGTCACATGAGTCAAGGTGGGATCAGAGGTTGCAGGACATGGTGGGGGTTTGGGGGTTCCAGGGATACAGCAGTCTAGTGTTCTATTAGATGGTTGCACAGTCCACAAGGGGATGGGAGATGGGGTGGGAGGGGCAACCTGCATCAGTGGATGTTGGGTGGCCGATGACAGCGGGGCCTCAATGTGATCCGTGTTCGGGAGAGAATCTTGGGCCATAGTGGCCTCTAAGGGAGGGGTGGCCTTTTTTGCCACCTAATTGTAGTATACAGGAAAGGAGCAATGCTCGTTGAGTCTTGTCTCCTATTCTCTAATTTTCTAACATACCTAGACTCAAATTCATGTATGGTTCCAACTTAATCTATATTTTTATTTCCAATTATAATTAGATTTGAACTCGTGTATTGTTTGAGCTTGGGCTATATCACCTAAGCTATTCCACGTATTTATACATTTATATAGAAAACTGTATTTCTTCACATTCTTTCGACATGTGGTCTTAATTTACTTTCATGACCTCTTAAAGCCCTCCCATCTTTAATCAGGAGATCTTTTCTATCAATGTAATATATCCCCTTTAGTGACCTCAACACTGTAATCAAGTCCCCCTCTTTCTCTTCGAGCTCTCAAAGTTGGTAGACCCAGTACTTTTAGTCTTTCTTTATGTGGTTTATCCACCAGGCTTGGGACCAGTTTGGTTACTGCCCTTTGTATTCTCCCACTCTTGCTTATATCATTCACTCTGTGTGGGGACCATAGTACTAAAGCATATTCCAATCTTGGACGCATGAGGGTTTCAATGAGTTTTTTCATCATTTCTTCATCCATATAATGGAACGCTCTTTAATCTTCTGTAGTAGCCCATATGTCTCTCTCACAATCCTGCTGATATGTCTGCCAGGTGGCAGGTTGTCTTTTACCAACACTCCCAAGTCTTTCTCCTCTTTTGCTATTGTAATGTGTTCGCTTCCTAGTCAAGTTTATATAAAAAAAGAGAGAATCTCTTGTCAGATGTTGTAGATAAGTCTACTAAGTATTTCAGCGGCTTTGACCCATCGTTTTTCGCTCATATTTCCGAAATAACCATTCACATCAGTATGATATATTAGCACAGCCTAATTCACACCCGGCCATAATTTTTGACGTTAGAGTGCATTTACAAGTGTATTTAATTACGGCGTTTACTCTTGATATTAAGTGTGTCGTAGCCGACACCCGTGAAGTAAATCGAACAGGTGAAGTCGTGACGTCATCATAAACTACCTCGTGTATCCCAACTTCACTTATTTGATTTACTTCACGGGTGTCGGCTACGACACACACAATATCAAGAGTAAACACCGTAATTAAATACACTTGTGAATACACTATAACGTCAAAAATTATGGCCGGGTGTGAATTAGGCTGTGCTAATATACCATGCTGATGTGAATGATTATTTCGGAAATATGAGCGAAAAACGATGGGTCAAAGCCGCTGAAATACTTAGTAGATGCGACTTACTGTGTAGATGCCAAGAAGAATACAACATTTCATGAAAGTTGTGTCAAGAAAAAAAAATGCAAATTATTAGGGAAATTACATCAACAACTCTAGGGAAGGACTTGAATGTAACAGACCAGATTGATAGCATGTATAGGTATGTATGTGTGTATTACCTAGTTGTATTTTACGGGAAGGGGAGCTATGCTCGTGGTGTCCCGTCTTCGTATCTCATTTTATCTAAACTATTTTTGAATTCATGTATTGTT